>NC_061115.1:142216575-142358743 GCF_002878395.1 Capsicum annuum | reverse complement strand
CCTGTTGAGTTGGGTGTTTGTGATGACTAATGGGACTGGCCCTATTTGTGCACATTCCTACCTTTTAAGAAACTACCCAATACTCCCGAATTTAATGTCCTTGCTTGCCATACCTAAAGCACACATCACAACCCGTACTACACTCACCCTGATGGTGTCTGCCATATTTTTGACGAGCACTGCTAACACAGACGTGGGACTTAGAACCTGGTGCTCTATCCCTATTGTTATTTCTAAATTTAGGTAAGGGAGAACTGGCTGAAGTGTGTGCTAGGAATGAAGACCTCTAATGAAATTTAAGATGGTTACCACCCTCTGACTTTGGCTGACTAGAGTTAAAACTACCCATCCTAGCTCTCTTGTTTCCTTTCTCCCTCTTCTTAATCTTCTTTCCTCTATCTATTGAGCATTCACCATCAACCTAGACAAGTCTATCTAACTAATTAATATTACGGTCCTGCACTCCTTGACCACACTATCAGATATGCCAAACACAGAGTTACTCATTTTAGACCTATTATCAGCTACCACATGAGGAGCGTATCTAGCTAAATAAGTAAACTTGAGGGAATACTCCTTCATGATCATGCTTCACTTTCTCAAGTTAATAAATTCTAAAACCTTGGCCTCTCTTAAATCTAATAAGAAGAATCTATCTAAGAAATCCATGGCAAACTCTTCACATTCTACAGGCCCTACATCTATACCACTATATACCTTCCACATCTTAAACTAAGTATGGGCTACATCCTGCAACTGGTATACAACCAACTCACCACTCTGACTAGATGCCACCCCTATAGCATCCATGACCTTCTGAACCATATCTAAGAATTCCTGTAGATCCTCTTTTTACTTGGTTCCCATGAAAGAAGGAGGATTAATTTGAGTGAAATTCCAAATTATAGTTGTAGCAGTATTGGCCAATGGGTTGGCCAGAATAGCAGCTGGCCATTCATTCTATGCTGGTACAGAATTGGTGAGAGTGGTGAACGCAACTCTTAATTATGCGTAAGAGACATGCTCATCCAGAGGATCTGCCTGGACTGGCTGAGGTGCTGGCTGGTTTCCTGCTCCTTTTCTGTTATATTTTAGGTAGGATTGTTCTATAAACAAAAGGAAGAAATGGATTAGAATGGGATTTTAACATGAGCTCATGCTCACTCACACGATATGATTACTAAAAGAAGGGAAACTTCTCCTAGATGCCTTGTAGCCTCTCGTCCATAAGTGTGGTATGCCACACACCTATGCATATGGCTCTATTTAATGTGGCATTAAGACTTCCTAGGATACTTTAAACACTTAGGCTCTGATACTAAGTTTCTAACACCCCGAGAGTACACCCTCGGCATTATACTGTGCTTACAGTCTTGAGAGACCACAAGCTAACCCGTGAGTTGGTACCTACTGTAAGCACTGAATAATAATATCATAATTATAGAATAACAATCTATATTCCATAAGGCTTTAATAACTGAATTCAAAACTAAAATATGAGTCTAAAGAAATAACTGATTAAATCTGATAGAATACTGATAAACTGGATAACTAACTAAAATGTCTGAATACTAAATCACTAACACTAATGTCTGATAAGCCTCTAAAACTAAATAACTATGAGTTTATGGGACATGTCCCAACTAAATCCAACTAACTACTAAACTAAGATATGAAATAAAGTAAGCATGTCCTCAAAGTATGAGGACTCACCACTGCTACTGCTGAGGATCTGATAAGTCTAATCGTGAGCTGGGAACTGAGTGTCAGAACATATGATATAATATATCATAGCCCAAAATAAAAGGTATGTGGTCAGTACTTTAAATATATTGGTATTCTACATGAGGTAGGCTGATATACATGGTTTTATGAATAGAACTAATAATTAATTGAATATACATGTATAGCATAGAGTACTGAATAGAGAGTATGAAATCTGTAGGTATTAGGAATGCATGGAAACCTGTAAATACTGAGTATGCATAAAAATCTATAAATACTAAAGATACGTGAAAATCTATAGATACTGAGGATGCATGACCAAGTATATAACCTGAACTGAGTAAAATCTGTAAACTAAAATACTGAAATAACTAAAATCTATATGCTTTGATCAATTGACAATAAGATTGAATAATTAAATTAGGACTGTAATTGATACTGTATATGAGACTGTGGGAGGTATCATCTAACTGACATGCCCCAATCTGAGCTAATCAGGATCCAAGCTATAACCCCAGTTGGAAGGGTGTTAATACTATGTCACGGGTACTAACGCTAGCTATGTGGATCCACTATACTGATATACTATCTGAAGGACTAAGGGTGTTAAGCCTGAACTAACGGGTGACCCCTGCTAGATAGTCAAGCCTAAACTGATGGGTGACTTCTCATATTCTATGCTAGCTATGTAGTTCTAGAGTATAGGGACTGCTACAAATTACTCTTCCTATCTGACGGGAAGCCACCATTCATACACTCGCTCGGTGCTAAATCCTATTTCCAACTGAAAGACACTAAAATACTAGACTGTTCTGAGTTTAACAAACTGATATCTGTTTGTCCTAATAATGCTCATAGTATGTTCGAAGGAATATTATCTAATGTACTAAGACTAGACTACATAAACAACTATGGTTTTTGGGTATTCAATATTCATTTTCAGTATGATATCGGATACAACATATATATATGTATATGCAAAGTATTGCATAATCAATATTTACAACTATTTTAATTATTCATGTACTCTTACTTAGTTTTTTAATGATGTTCATTCAGTCAGTCATTATCTCATGCATATGAACCCATGTATGTCAGCCTACCACACTTAACATACGAATACATTCAAAGTACTAACACATACTCTTTATTTTGAATTATGATGTCTCATATTATAGGTTCAGATGCACGGGCTCCTAACCGTACTTAGCAACTCAAGTTATCAGCAGAAGTTATAGTGGTGAGTCCTCATATTTCAAGGACAAAATTATTATTTCAGCATTTCAGTAGTTCAGTACGTTCAGTAGTTGAAGTTAGCTGGGGACTTATCCTATCAACTCCTTATTTAGACAGTTAGAAGCTTTCAGACTAGACTATTTCAGACAAATATTCAGTTTTTCAGTATTACTATCAGTATTCAGTATTTTGAGAACATTATGGAATTTTATTTATATTTCCGCATATGTTATCAGTATCATTATTTAGTGCTCACAACAGGTACCAGCGTGGGTTATCTTATTGTCCTTCAGGATTGTAAGTATCAGGTGACGTGCAGGGTGTAGACTGAAATTGGTAGAGGTTCCGCGAAAGCTGATGTACAAACTAGTGGCTAAGATGTCAGGCTCTAAAATTGGAAAGCCACTCCTACCTTTACTAGGAAGGTGTTTTGGTAGTTTGTTTTATTTATCTTTCTATTATTTGAATTATTTTATGATTATAATTTGGGATCTATCTAATTTTTATTTCTTTGGCGTTTATATCTAATCCCTTCAATCTCTTCTCTCAACAATACATAGTGTCTTTTTTTCTTTTTGTTTTTAAAGAATGTTGTCTATTATTTTCTTCACACAGTTTATTTTATGCCGATTCTAGTGATTCTTATGGATTTTTTAGCTAGATCTTAAAATCCAATCTAATCTGGAAACATTGAATCAGGAAGTAAAATAGGAAAAGAGCATTATGATGTAATTGATAAAGTGTGAGACACTTGGTGACCGAATTGAAGACTCACTTAAATAGATTTAGCCAATCATTTTGAGAATCCAAAGAGTGACTTGTTCATCAACAAAAAGCTGCAACTTAAATTTTTGAATTGGATCAAATAGAGGATAGACAATCTCCCTTGTCAAGAGTAACAAAGGGACAATTAGCTCCATCAAAGAATGAGTCATCAAATATGAGAGATGTACAACAAAAGCAAATTTGTGCGCTTGACAAGTAGAGAAGAAGAAGTAACACACTTGCTCAGTTAAAGTTAATGTTGTGAAAAAAGATGTTATAAATGATATTTATTTTTCACTTTCATATTGCATATTGTGTACTTGCATTATTAAGGATTGATATGATGGGGATATTTTATTTTGCTATACAAACATGATATCATTCTTTGTTTACCTCTTTTGAGCTTTAGTTTTATTTTCTTTCATACCCCTCTTTTGGAATCAATATAGTGTCAGGAAAAGTTCAAAAAAAGTGTTAAGAAAAAAAAAATAGAGTCAGAAAAATTCCACAAAGAAGAGTGTCAAGAAAAATAAAGTCAGAAAAAACCCACAAAGAGAAAGGTGAAAGAAAAAAAAAATTCAAAGTTACAGTTAAAAATAGGAAAAAAAAAAGAAGAAAAAGAAGATAAAAGGAAAGTGGAGAAACCAAAGCCAAGCAAATGAACAACTTGTTATGAACTACGTTTGACCTAATTCTTGTTGTCATAAGATACAAAGGTTGCCCTAATCTGGCGTTTGGTCCAACTAAGTAAAACTCAAATTACCCAGTCTAAAATAAACTGGGGCAAGAGTTAGTTTTTATTGTTTGAGTTGATTCCTACCCCATTTTATGTATCATTTGAGCCTCATGTATTCCTTTCTTTCTAACCCTATTAATAATCCATATTACAATCAAAGAAAGACCTTTAGATTAATCCTTGAAAATGTCAAGGCTAACCATGTGATGGATATGTTATGTTGTATTTAATTACTACGTGTCTACATTAGCATAAGAAATTAGGAGAGAAATGAAAATTAGAAAATCTTATCGCTGAAAACCATTGCGGGCACCGTAAGGCAAATATGAGTTGAGAGAAACAAAAATGATAGTCTTGTTGGGTATAATCCCTTGTGGACATTGTAATATCATTGTGAGTTGATAAAAATAAGAGATGCTTATTGGAGGAAACCCCCCAAGGCATCACTAACCGAATTAGGTCTATGATTTTGATGTAATGGGCTTGATAAAATAAATGTAGTTTAAAGTTCAAAGTGTAGGAAAGGGTTGATAATAGTTGGAATGGAAATATTGGGTTGTATAATTCAAAATTGTATGTCATAATCATTGAAGTTGGCTATCGCACTCAGATAAGTTTTTCTTTTCTTTATGTGTACAAAGGACACACATCGTCTTTTATTTTCTTTCTAGATTTATGTTGTGTTTTCTTTTGTCTGTTATCAAAGTGATAATCATTATCATTGTTCTTTTGTCTTTGATTCAAGTCTATATTAAGTAAGTAAGAAAGGACTTCAAAACATTCTACCAATTTCCTTAATTACACAAAACAAGACAGAAGATCAGCAATGAAGACAACATGATCCAAAGTTTAGCAAAGTATTCAAAGAATTCCTATCAACTGGCAGGTTATGGACTCAATAAAATACAAATTTTCATTAGAGTTTAGTTTTCTTGAGTTTAGTTTAATGGTATAAAAATTCAATGAAACATGCCAATAGTTTAAAGCAAGTTTGATGTGCGAGCTTTGTGCTAGCACATTTATGGCTTTTAACTCAGAATAATTATAAATTCTTAAGTAACTTTTGTATTTTTTGATTATATTCTCTGTGATATTGCAGGTAAGTCAAGATACATGAAAACCTATGATAACTATATCAAGAAGGATGGATTTTGAGAATGTATATATGAAGATTATAGTTGACGATCAACTTTGTGATAAGCTATTATAGAAAGCATCAGTTGAAGACAGTGTGTGGGAGTTGAAGTGAAGAGTTGATGACTTAACCTGATAAGTCATCAATTTCCTGATAAGCCGTCAGATTAGGTCGTCACCTATAAGTAGCAAACATGGATTCGAAAGAGGAGTTGACGACTTGGTCTAATAAGTCGTCAACTCCATGATAAGACGTCTGATGATATCATCATTTATGTGCAAAAAAATTAGGATTTGAAATTTAACTCCAAAATTAGCTTGACTATTTAAGCGAATGTTTTAGGTTTTCATCAGCATCTTGAAACTTACGTAAAACAAAATCTTTATAATAGTTTTCTCTGTATTTTTCAAATTAAGTTTTCGATATTATTATTATGGTTTTGAGAATTCTCTTATGATTTAAAAGGAGAAATAATCATATATCTTCATCATTTGTAAGTTAACAACTATCAAAGTATGAATTCAATATATGTTGTTGATTTTTATATCATGAGTAGGAAATCTTCTTAACCCGAGTTGTGGGATATATGAGTTTGGTCATGTAAAGACATTAGTTTGTCAAGATTATCAAGTTATTAGGAACTTCTTGATAATTCTTCTATTTTACATGTTGTCTATTGGTTGCAAACAATAGACTAGGCTTAATTATTGATTTGCTTGAAGTAAGAGATCAATCTACTAGGAAGTGAATTATCAACAGGGATTTGAAATTGTTAAACTTTCATTTAATGATTAACATTGTAACAAGGTTAATTAACTCAAGATAAAATTTGGTTAAGTACATAGATTTCCTAACTTTGAAAGAATTAGGAAACTAAATATATAAATAGGTTGAGAGACATTTAGATAGTGCTTTGATACTGATAGTCTGATGTTCTTACATGTTATAAGAATCTTTAACCATAACTAGTTTATATAAAGTATCAATACTCATAGTGAAAACAACTCTGGTTTTCCCATAACATTGATTTGAATCACTGGAATATTAGTTGCAAGTTGTTGAATTGAAGTGAACAATAACTTTTGTTTAATCTCTGAAAACTCCATTTATAGGAAGCTATTAACTATTAGTTGGTTAACTCATGAATAACTTAAATTAACATCATATTCCCTGTGGGATTCGACCCCTACCTAGTTGAGTTATATATTTGACAATGACCGCTTACTCTCTCGTAAGAGAGGTATAATTTGGGCGTATCCAATTTTGGCGCCGTTGCCGGGGAATATGGTCGCCGATTTAATACATTTGTGAAAATTGGCTCATAGTTAAAGTTTGCTAAGTTTTAAATTTTTTGTTGTTTTTGGTTTTTTGCAGATTCTGTGTTATATATACCACGAACCAGAAGGTCAGGGGAACTATTTTTACCTTTTAATCCAAAACCATAGTTGATTGGTAGAATGGCAGATCAACAAGAAGAAGATAGACTAGCTGCCCTAGCTAGGGCTCAGCTAAATCAACAAAATAATAGTCAACCAGTGCATCATCCCAATCCAAATGACGAGGACATAGGAAATGACAATTTGTTGGATCCTGCTAACTAAAGGCAAGCAGAGAATGTAGCTGCACCGATGAATCATAATGATAATAGAAATTACCCTTTCAGAGCAAGACAAGATCAATAGCCTGTGCAATTTGATCTTGAGGAGAATGAGGTCTAGATGGATAGAGTAGGAGCAACTAGACCTATTATTCCTCCACCTTTGTCACCTAGAGCTAAGTTAAACATCACAAGTACCATAATTCAACTGCTTCATCTGAAGGGGCTATTTGGTGGATATTTGGGGGATGATCCAAATATGCATTTAGTGAACTTTGTCACTATTTTCAAGTGTTTTGATAACCCAGGAGTGGGGCAGAATGTCGTCCGACTGCTCTTATTTCTGTTGTTTTTTTCTGGGGAGGCGACACTATGGCTTAGTGGATTGACTCTTGATTCTATAACAAACTAGAGGCAGCTGAAAGGAGCTTTCCTAGAAAGGTTATTTTTCCCATCCAGGATGTTGCAGTTGAGGGACGGGATCAGTAATTTCAGGAAGCTCTCGATTGAAGCTCTTCATGAAACTTGGGAGAGATTCAAGAACAAGTTGATGCATTATCCTAATAACAAAATGACTTGATGTGTATTTGATAGAGACTCTGTATACGGCCTTGAATTCTATTATGAAACCGATTGTCGATAATGCTTCAGGAGAAGCATTTATGGATCTCACCTTTCTAGAAGCTTCTTAAATGCTTGATAGAATGACCAAATAGAGTAGATTTATGCATACTAGGGATTCTAAGTAGCAAGGTCTATCGTGGATGGTGTAATAACTACAGAGCAATGCAAGAGAGAGAAAGAACATTACCCAGATATGGCTCATATTAAAACCCAGCTAGATCTGCTCACCAAATATTTATTATATGGAAAGACTGAGAAGGTAAAAGTTGTGAGGTCATAGAGTAGAGCTGATTCAGATTCAAAGGAAGAGGACAAATATTTAAATAATTAGGGAGTTTCTGAGGCAATAGCTAAGGGAATCAAGGTCGAAACTATTATGACAAAGCTGGTTTCAAGGATAGGGAGCAAGAAAGTTAGAAGAACAAGAATGATAGTAGTGGATTGTATGTACCTCCTGGAAAGCAAGATAATGCTGCTACTAGTTCAAGAAAAATTTCCATGAAGGATATTATAGAGAAACTATTGAAGGGAGCTGAGGCAACAAATACTGGGATGACAATGATGAAGTGTGACTTTTCCACTATGAGTCAGCTAGTAAATTTATATTCAACCTCTATCAAATAGTAGGAGTAGCAGATGAGCCAACTCTCAGCAACACTGAATCAGAGGAAGAGTGGTACATTACCAAGTGACACAGCAAAAAATTCTCAAAATGATGGCTCTTGCATGGCTATTACCAGTAGGAGTGGTAAGGTATTACCTGGCCCCTCTGTAAGTAAAATTATGAATAATGATATGATTAAAGATGGTGCAGAAGATGTTTAAACCCATCCAGTGGAGTCTGAGAAATTGGATACTAATGCGGTCATATCTACTTATCAATAGGTTGATGAATTAGAAAAAGAGAAGGGAATGAAAAAGAAGACAGTGGAGACTACTCTCCCAAAACCACCTCCAAACATTCTCCATTGATTGAAAAAAAAGGCAGATGATATAAAGTTCAATAAATTTATGGCAATGTTGAAGCAGCTGATAGTGAATGAACCCTTGGTTGAGGCATTAGAGCAGATGCTCTGATATGCTAAATTTATGAAATACCTTGTGACAAAGAATATGATAGTGAGTTACGAACTGATGGATAATATTCACCATTGTAGTGCCATTTTAACAAGGTCTATGATAGTGAGTTACAAATTAATGGATAATATTCACCATTGTAGTGCCATTTTAACAAGGTCCTTGGTGCAAAAGAAGGCAGACCCAGGAGTATTCACTATCCCATACACTTTCGGGTTTCTTGATTTTTCTAAGGCGTTATGCAATTTGGGAGCAAGTATTAACTTGATACCCCTTATTGTGTACAAGAAGCTGGATTTAGGAGATCTGACGCCCACAAATATGTGATTAGTGATGGAAGATAGGTTGATGAAACGGCCAGTGGGGATATTGTATGACATTCTTGTAAAGGTGGCCAGATTTATATTTCTTATGAATATTTTCATATGGATTGCGAGGTGGATTTCTAGGTACCCATAATCTTGGGTAGACCTTTCCTTCTAACCAAAAGTATGCTTATTGATTTTTGGGCTATTAAGTTATTGTTCAGGCTTAATGATGAGGTAGTTTGTTTTGCTTATTGATTTTTGGGCTATTAAGTTATTGTTCAGGCTTAATGATGAGGTAGTTTGTTTTGATGTGTGCCAGTCTATGAAGCAACCTAAAGAGATGAATGTATTCTTTATTATTGATGATTATTATGAGGATGAGTGAGAAGTTTCGATAGAGGAGAAGTTTGTTGTTGAACCTTTAGTTGCAGTCTTAATGAAATTTGATAGCAAAGGTATTGAAGAGTATGAATAAACTATCTATAATCGGATGGGAATGGGATCGTATTAATACACTCCTAAGATGCTAGATTTGGACCTGAAAAATTAGCCAACACCACTGGCTAAGGATCTATCGAAGAGCCATCAGTGTTGGAGTTGAAGGAGTTGCTAGGACATTTAGGGTATGTGTTTATAGGTAGTGGAAACACTTTACTTGCGATTATTTCTACGAATTTGGGTAAGCACCAGGTTGAGGCACTTATCTCTACGCTTAGAAGATATAAAAGGGCTATTGGTTAGACTATTGCTAATATCATTTGTATTCCTCCTGGTATTTGCACTCATAAGATTCAGCTTGAGGAGGATTACACCCTAACCATTAAGAACCAACGTTGCCTTAATCCACCAATGAAATATGTAATTAAGAAGGAGATCATTAAATGGCTCGATGCAGGATTTATATATCCTATCTAGAATAGTAAATGGGTAAGCCCCATCCAATGTATACGCAAGAAAGGGGCCATGACTATAGTGGCAAATGAAAAGAATGAGTTGATTCCACTCAGACCAAACATAGGGGTGGAGAGTTTGCATGGACTATCATAAACTCAACTCATGAACTCCAAAGGACCACTTCCCGATACACTTTATGGATCAAATACTTGATCAGTTGGCGGTAAGAGGTTAGTATTGTTTCTTGGATGGTTATTTGAGCTACAACCAGATTTCTATTGCTCTAGAGGATCCGGAGAAGACGACTATCACTTGACCGTATGATACTTTCGCTTTCAAGCAGATGTTGTTTGGTTTGTGTAATGCACCTGAAACTTTTTAATGGTGCATGATGTCTATCTTTTTTGATATAGCGAAGGACACCTTGGAGGTGTTCATAGATGACTTCTCAGTGGTAGGTGATTCTTTTGAGCAGTGCCTGCTTAATTTAAGTAGACCATTGCAAAGATATGAGGAGTTCAATTGGTGTTAAATTGGGAGAAATCCCACTTCATGGTGAAGGATGACATTATCCTTGGTCATAAAATTTCAGCTAAAGGAATCAAAGTTGACTGAGCCATAATTGAAGTTATTGAGAAACTACCACCCTAATCTCAGTCAAGGGAGTGTGGAGTTTTATTGGTCATGAGGCTTCTGTTGGAGATTTATAAAAGAGTTCTCCAATATTGCAAACCCAATATGCATGTTTTTGGAGAAGGAGACCAAATTCATATTTGATGATAAGTGCAAAAAGGCATTTAATTGCCTTAAGAAGAAGCTAGTTGTTGCACCAATCATTGTTGGACCAGATTGGTCAAAACCATTCAAAATCATGTGTGACGTAAGTGGAGTAGCACTTGGGGCTGTGCTTGGACAAAAGAAATATAAGCTATTTTATCCTATTTATTATGCAAGTAAGGCATTGAATGGGGCCCAAAAGAATTACACTGTGACTGAGCAGGAACTTCTTGCGGTGGTTTATGCATTTGAGAAGTTCCGTTCTTACTTATTGGGGACTAAAGTGGTAGTGCATATAGATCATATGGCGTTGAGGTATTTGATGGCGAAGAAGGATGCAAAACAACGGATAATTATAGAAAAAAAACATGCTTTGTAATTTCATTCACCTCGCCTTGCCCATTGAATTACTTTTCAAAAGCCAAAATTCTACTTTCTCTTTATTTTCTCTAAACCAACTGAAAAATGGTGCAAAAATTCCTCTTCTTCTTCTCTGAGAAACTAGTCAAGCTCACTTGTTCTTGTCTAAGCAATTTGGAAACCCTCACAAGGGAAGCCTGCAGTTAGATTCGACTAAGAGGTATGTTTCAAGCTTGACTCTTTGTCTATGGTAAGAAATGATAATTGTTCAATAATGTAAATTTTACGGGTTTTGAAGTGTTTCATGATCAACTTTAAGTGATGCATGGTGTATTAATTACTCAAGATCAAATACATATGGCATCACTAAGATGTGTTCATGAACAAATTCTTGTTAAAAGTTGAAAAATGTACCATTATTGGGTAAAAATCTTCTGAACTCTAGCTTTTCAAGATTATTGAGTCGAATTTTTGTATGGGTTGTTGTTGAAACTAAAAACTAGGGATAACAGTTATGAATTGAGAAATAAAGTTTGAAATTTCAGCCGAAGAATCGAATTTTACATGTTGGGATGCATTATGTTGAATGATGACTATGTTGAAAAGTTTTCAAAGAAAGAAAAATGGGCTAAAGATTCTTCTTTGGGATGACGAACTGACTGACGAGCTATCACAATAGTGATGGCTTATCAAAACAAGTCATCACACCCTTGCTTAACCTTATTATATTCTGCCTGAGGCTGATGACTTGGTTAATGGGCTATCATATAAGTGATGGCTTATTAGACCAAGTCGCTAGTTGTTGTTTAAAGTGGTCACATTCTACCTGAGGCTGATGACTTGGCTGACGGGTTATCACATAAGTGGCGGCTTATCAGACCAAGTCATCACACCCTTGATCAATGAAAGTGATAGAATCCCTTTCAAGGGTAGCATGTAAATTTTGATTGGCTTTTGCTTGATTATTTGCTCTTGAGTATAAAGTGATTATTTTCTTTGGGCCTTGCGGTTTAATTAATCATGCCTCCAAAAGGAAAACCAAAGAAAATTACTAAGAAGGTGACCAAGTAGAACTTGAATGGAAAATATCTCAACGAATCCAAAAGTGAAGAAGAGGTACCACAACTACAAAGACGCAACAGAAGATAGGGTTTGAAAATAGCTGAACCTCTTCCATAACCTGAGGAAGAGGTGGTTGAAAAAGTTGAGAGTGAGGAGGAAAACACCACTCCATCTGACCATACATCTTCAGAGCAGCCCAACTCGAAGGAACCTTCAGCAGAACATCCTTCTTATGAACTCCCAACTAGTGAAGACTCTTAGATAAAGGGAAATGTGATGAAATGTAAGAATCCTGGTGTTCGAGGAAGTGTTAGATGGCAGGTTTCTAGGGAAGAAACAATATACTATGGAGGAATGACAAGAACAGAAAGAAGAAGTATTAAGCGGCCAATATGTGAAGAGATGAGGATCATCACTACTAGGTTGAGAAAATACCCCCAGATGGAGAGAGCATTCAAATACTACTATGATTTGGGATGGACCATAACGAGGGGTGAATTATTCTACCCATATTATTCTAGGAGTTTTATGCAAATTACCAGGCTACTCTAGATAATATATGTAAGAAAGGACAAATTGATATAAACATGCCTAAAATGGATAAGATCCCAGTGAGGGGTGTGATGGTGGATTTCTCGGAAAGTACTATCAACAGATTTCTCCATGGTCTAAACTTTACCCCTTCAACCACTTTTCCAAAACTCTACTATAGGATGAAGGAAAAGGACAAAACAGCATCTGTGGTTGGCAAAAATTATAGCTGAGGGAGAGCTAGAGTGGTTGACAAATACAAATGAAAGGATTTTTAAGGCCTCACTTACTCAGGAGGCAAGATTTTGGTGGGGCATAGTATGCTCTAGATTGTTGCCAACAACTGGAGACAACATTATTGGTGACAATAGGGTAGTCTTGGTGGCAAGTTTGATGTCTAAACTACCCTTGAACTTTGGGGAAATTATTACAGATGAAATGATATTTCAAGCAACAAGACCCAACACTGCATCTCCATTTTCTTTTTTAGTTACGAAGCTATGTGAGGCTACTAATATACCTGAGATTGTAGGAGTATATCTAGAGATTCCTGCTCAAAAAACTCACAACCCTATCAGCTATGAAGAAAATCAGCCTAGGCTAGTTTTAGGCAAAGGAGCAGGGGTTAAAAATGATCCAGTCAAGACTAATGAGATGCAAATGGTTGCTACTGATACTAGTTCAACACCAAATGTGGAAGCGTCAATTCCCAAAGCTGTACAGGCCATATCTTCTATAAGGAAAGCTTTAGTGTATAAGCAAAAATAGAACCCCATAGTTTCAGTACAGGTTTCAGAGTATGCCTTTACTCCTCTTAATTATAGAAAAATAGTGAAGCAAGGAAAGAGGTTTGAGGCACAGTTCAAGTTATTTTCTAGCCAATTTGAATTTGTTATGGATAAAAGACTTAAAGTAGCAATTGAACCCTTCAAAACTTTGTACATACGTGGTGATGAGTTGGAAAACCATCTTAATACAAAATTGAGTGAGATGTTGGCCCAAAATCTTGTATATTTTAAAGTAGCTTTGGGTAAGGTAAAAGCTGATATTATGGAACTGCAACGTCAGTACTTTGTGTTACCTTCAGACCTTACTGCTAAAGAATTCGATGATCAAGGCTCACTATTTGATATCACTAGAAAACCAGTAAAGAAATGAAAAGAAAAGGGCAACAAAAAAGATAAAGGCAAGAGAAAAAGGACTAATAGTGATGAAGAAAGGAAAGTGGAGAAGAGAGCAAAGAAGAAGGCAAACAAAGAGTAGATAAAATAGGTAATTCAAATATTGAAAGTGGAGGGTATGCTTTTGGAGGAAGCATTAAGAGTGAGAGCTATGGGAGCCTCAATGAGTGGGCCTTCGTTGAATGTTGGTGACAATATTGGGGAGTTTTTCACTCCACCAATAACTATGGTAGATATGTCAGCATAACTTGATGCTCCTAATCTGACTTGTCCAGCCGATGATGTAGCAGCAGAGCGAGTGACTCATGATTCATGCACTTAAAGAACTGCAGGTATATCCTATCCCTTGTTATTTTAGGCTGATATACATTTAGGGTAATGCATGTCCTTTTCTATAAGGGTAGTGGTACTTGCAACCTTAAGGGTATATTGTCTGTGTTTTATACTCTTGAGTGTTACCTAGTGAACTGACATGTTTAGGTTTGTTGTTTGGGTTACGTATTCGTCTTATCGCTTTGTTTCATGATGTTTGTGATTAACTAGGAGACAAAGAGGTATCTATGAAAGTTGAGAGAAATGAGAAATAGCTCTCTAAGTGTGTAGTTTACAACTGTATGATATGTATCTATTTGTTACCATTGTGAATCATTTTATGGCATTAGTGTTAGGGACGCGATAATTATTGCAAAAAATTGCATAAACCAAATTGGTAGAAGTTTGAGATATACCTTTGTGCCTAGTGTGTGTGAGCTATTACCAATTTCCCTCTGTGTGCTAAATTTAGAACTTGCCCAGTTACTCTTACTAAGGTTGCAGGACAGTGGTTAGAAAAGGATCATAGGCCGTTTTGCTATTAGTTCACTTTTAGCCTAAATAACCTTCCATGTGTGAATAATACCCCTTGATCCCAATTTTTATCTTGGATGACTATTTTTCTTGTTAAACTTATCACCTTCCCATTTGTATCTGAGTGAACCTGTTTTGGCCTTGGTCGTCCTTGAACATTATGCACTTCGACTTAGGCAAATAGCCTAAGTTAAGGGTAGCTATCATAGGGGTGCATGATGTAAAGTGAGTATGAATGTAATACCTCAAGTCTGCACCATAGATGCTACACGGTGCTCATAATCTCGAAGGACCACTAGCTAACCCATGACTGGTACCTGCTATAATAAATGAATAATAATAATACAGAAATATATGGAAATTAGGAGGAAAACATAACATAAGGTTCAATACTAAAATAAATTTGATTGCGGTATAGTACTACCAACACTGATACATCTGCCTGAGAATACTCTAGTCTTAAAAGCCTCTAAAATGTCTAAAATATAGAGTTGATGGGACAATTCCCCAACTAACTCAGACTACTGACATAAACTGAAATGTTGAAATAATAATCATGTCCTTGAACTATAAGGACTCAACACTAAATCTAACTGCTGAAGATCTGAACTACTAAGGGTGCTGGGGAGCCCATGCGTCTGAACCTATGATATAAAATATCATAGCACAAGAGAAAAGTATGCGTCAGTACTTTGAATGCTGGTATGCTAAGTGAGGTAGTCCAAAATGCATGGGTTTATATGCATAAAAAATACTGACTAAATGACATGAGTATAAATAGATAAGAGTACATGCATGAATACATAACTGTAACTGAGTCTGAACACTGATTAACTAATATATTAGTATACTAATATTAAATTACTTATAACTCAATGACTGTAACTGAAAGTCCTAATTCTGTGGAACTATACTAAGTTCCATACAGAGCTGAGTGACTGTGTCTGGTAGTCCTAAATCTGTAGAACTGAACTAAGTTTTATACTAAGATTGAATCTGAAACTAAGACTGCATGAGGTAATCATCTAACCGAAATACCCATTTCTACATAGATTGGGGTCTAACCTGTAACCCCAGTTGGAAGGGTATCAATACTATGACATGGGTAAAGAAAAGTTGTAAGTTAATCCTCTCTGACAGAAAGCTCTTTTGTCAACCCTCACTGGCAGAAAAACTCGAATGAGATGTATCAACCCTCATAATTGGCAGGAAGATATCTCAACCTACGCTGACTATGTAGTTCTATAACGCATGGATTGCTACTAAGGGTCAAACCCTCTGCTGGCAGGAATGCTCCCATCCATGGGTTACCTCGGTACTGAATCCTACTTCCATCTGAATAGACACTAAACTGATTTCCTAGTTCATACTAGGCTTGACTGGACTGTTATTGATTATATTATCTAACTGAACTGAACTTAGTTTCATTGACTGATAGAATACTACGAAATTCTGTTAACTGACTGAATTTACTGAGGTCTAAACTGAATACTGAACTGGACTAGAATGATACAGAGTCTACTGAGTTTTCCTAAGTGTTATAACTGACTGAGAGTACTATTGATCATGACATGACTGAGATTTTTCTTTATCTGACACTAGCTCTAGGTAAACAACTAAATTATCGGGTATTAAATACCCCTAGGACTCGATAGTATGAAAAGTAAAGTATCATATGATCTTGCATAGCATAAAATGTACCCTTGTTCATAATGTCTCTATGGAGACATTTTATCGAACACTTGCAAGGTATAACTTGCACATACGCTAGCATGACATGATTTCTTTCCCTTATGAGTTCACATGAATAATTCATCAAGCACTTGGTGAGCATAATATATCCACATAATAAGAGGGCATCATGATTCACTTCCAATTTCATAATTTCAAGGGGTTTAACATGGATTCATTTGAATCTACACAATAATAACCAATTCCACATGAAACATATAATAAATCATGAAATAGAAATCTAATCCAAATAATAATCATGATACACTTTAATTCCAATCGTGGAAGTCATAAATTCCAACTACTTTAAGTTTAAAAGAGTTTATTCCACTCCAAGGGTGGAAGGAATCTCTTTGATGAACACTTCACATACCTTATTAGAGAATTCTTGAAGAATAATGGCGGAAACCTTGAGTCTTGGATCTTGAATGTGATGAACTAGGGTTTGTTCTTGATAAATTCTAGAGAGAATGATTATATTTTGCCTTTTGGATGACTTAATGATGTGTTTTGGGGGATGATATAAGGTGGGAGAAGACCCATTTACCCCTCTGGATGAGGGTCTAAAAGATTGAAAGTTGAACCACCGATGCACAGGCTGATGCATCGCGTCGTTCTCATCAACGCGATGGCCAACATGCCATGTTGAGTCTATGTTGGCTAAATAGAAATTACCATTGGAAGGCAAGGAAATTATTGATCAATGTGATGCCTGATACACCGCACCGAGATCGCATTGATACATTATTTTTGATTCGCAAACATGGTTCGAACGAGGTCCAAAAAATCCAAAACTCGTCTAATACCTACTAATATTCCTGATCATGAATCAACCTAAAGATTGACATTTTAGGGTCATAGAGGTTGTGTAATAGCATTGTCAACTTATGATGGCCAAAATAATACTAATTCTAAATACTTAGCTAGAATTTTCTAAGTTTGGGACCCCTTAGCAAGCTTTTAGGGATTGATTTAAGGTTAGGATTTTATGGGGTTTTACAATATCTCCCCCTTGGGAACATTTGTCCTCAAATGAGACTGACTAAGTTGAGACTACTGATAGACAAGATTTAGACACTGGACATGCACAATGAAGTATGATTTCATGACTGAGATTATTGATATAATGAATTATCATACTGAACATGCATATCTGATGCATGTGTACATAGCTGAACAGGATTCATGAATGTGTGGCTAGGATTACTGATAAGCTGGGTTTATATACTGAACATATATATTTGATTCATGGGTACATAACTGAACTAATTTATGAATGCATAACTGAGTATGCAAAGTTAATTGATACCAAGTTGGTAGTTATACATGAATATGAGACAGAGTAAGTTCAAGAGAAAACTATTACCATGGGCTGATTCTACGTTTGTGGAGAAGAGGTGAGGATACTTGGTTAGTATAACTGGTTCCGCTTCCCAAGTATCTCCCTTAACAGACTGATTCTGCCAAAGAAATTTGACTAGAGGGACTTCTTTGTTCCTCAACCTGCAAATCTGATTATAAAGGATTTCAACTGGGATCTCTTCATAAGAGAGGTTGTTCTGAATATCTATGCCCTTTATAGGGACTACAACTGTTAGATCACCTATGCATTTCTTTAGCAAGGAGACATGGAACTCTGGATGCACTGAAGCAAATTCTGAAGGTAACTCAAGCTCGTAAGCTACCTTTTCGAAATGACTAAGAATTCAGTAAGGACCAACATATTGGGGACTGAGTTTCCTCTTTTTTCCAAACCTCTTCACTCCTTTTGTAGAAGAGATTTTCAAATACATAAAATCACTAATCTTGAACTCGAGATCCTTTGTGCGTATATCTGTGTATGATTTCTATCGGCTTTGAGCTATCTTAAGCCTTTCTTTGATGACCTGGACTTTTTATAAGGTGTCAAATACTAAGTCAGGCCCTACCACTGCGACTTCACCCACTTCAAACCAACCAATAGGAGACCTATATCTCCTAGCATAAAGATCTTCAAATGGAGCCATCTGAATGGTGGAATGTTAGCTGTTGCTATATGTTAATTCAATCAAAGGTAAGTAGTCATCCCAACTACCTTTAAAGTCAATCGCACGCACTTACAGCATATCTTATAAAGTCGGAATAGTCCTTTCTACTTGACCATCTGTCTGAATATGAAAGGATGTACTAAGGTGAACTAGGGTACCAAGACCCTTTTGGAATGTCTTAAAGAAATGAGAGGTGAACTGGGTACCTCTATCTGAGATAATGGATAAAGGAACAATGTGTAATCTGACCAACTCCCTGATATAGAGTTTGGCGTAATCATTGGCTGAATAAGAGGTATGAATTGGTATGAAATGAGCTGATTTGGTCTTTCTATCTACGATGATCCAAACTGAATCATACTGGCAATGAGCACAAGGCAAACCCATCACAAAGTCTTTGTTCACTTCTTCCCACTTCCAAGTAGGAATACTGAATGCCTGAATCAACCCACAAGGCTCCTAATGCTCAATTTTAACCTGCTGACATATTGAGGACTTAGCCACAAACTCTGCAATATCTTTCTTTATCCCATTCCACCAATAGATCTCCCACAAATCATGGTACATCTTAGTGGCCCCTGGATAAATAGAGTAGCATGAGCCATGTTCCTCTAAAAGAATTCATTGCCTTAAAGTATCTACATCTGGTATACATAGTCGACCTTGACACCGCACATACCATCTCCCCCTTGGGAGAAAAAATCTAACTTCTGATCTCTGACTAATTCCTTCAACTTCCTTAGACTGGGATCCCTGTTATGCTTTTTCTTTACCTCACAAATGAGGGATGATTTTGAACTACTCTACACCCATACAGTACTTTCTACTGAATCGACAAAGTCAACACCTAGTCTGCCAAACTAATGAACTTCCTAACCAAACTTCTTCTTACTATTCTCAACATGAGAAACACTCTCCATAGACATCCTACTAAGAGATCAACAACTACATTGTCTTTACTTGGTAGATACATGATGCTCATGTCATAGTCCATCAAGAACTCCAACCACCATCTCTGACGGAGGTTTAGATCTTTCTAAGAGAACACATACTGTAGGCTCTTATGGTCAGTGAAAACATCAGCGTGCACCCCATACAAATAGTACCTCCAAATCTTTAAGGAAAACACTACTACTGCTAACTCAAGATCATGAGTAGGACAGTTCTTTTCAAAGGGCTTAAGTTGTCTAGAGGCGTAGGCTGTGACTTTACTGCTCTACATAAAATATACCCTAAACTAACTCTGGAGGCATCACAATACACCATAAACCCATCTAACTATCTGGTAGGGTCAAACCTAGAGTTGTAGTGAGTCAGGTCTTAAACTCCTAAAAACTATTCTCACAAGAATCTGACATCTGCAATTTGACTTTCTTATGAATCAATCTAGATATAAGAGATGCAATAGATGAAAATGCCTCAAAAAACCACCGGTAATAGCCAGCCAAGCCAAAGAAACTCCTAATATCTGATGGAGAGAAGGGTCTACGCCAGTTTTTTACAACTTCAGTCTTTTGGGGATCAACTCTAATTCCATCACCAGAAATTATATGGCCAAGGAAAACTACTAACCATAGATAAAATCCACACTTACTAAATTTGTCAAACAGCCAATGGTTTTTGAGAGTCTGCAACACTATGTTGAGATGGTTTGCATGATCAAGCTCACTGCAGGAGTAGACAAGAATTTCATCAATGAGGACTATGATGAACATGTCTAAGTACTGCTTGAACATATGAGTCATCAAGTCCATGAAAGCTATTGGGGCATTGGTAAGACCAAAAGATATGACTAAGAATTCAATATGACCATATCGAGTTTTGAAGGCTATTTTTAGGATATCACATTCTCTGACTATGAGCTGATGATAGCCCAATCTGAGGTCTATCTTAGAAAAGTAACTGGCACCCTAAAGTTGGTCAAATAAGTCATTGATTCTGGGAAGAGGGTACTTACTTTTTATAATGACTTTATTTAGCTAACGGTAATTAATACACATTCTGAGAAAACCGTCTTTCTTAAACACAAATAAAACTAGTGCACCCCACGAGGCACATTGGGTCTGATGAATCCCTTATCTAAGAGATCCTTTAATTGTTATTTTAACTCCCTAATTTCTGCTGGGGACATTCTGTATGGCGGAATAGATATGGACTGAGTATCTGGGAGAAGATCGATTCTGAAATTAATTTCTCTTTTGAGAGAATTTCTGGGAAGATCTTTGAGAAACACATCTGGGAATTCACATACTACTGACACTAATTAAAAAGTAGAGGTTTATGAAATAGAGTTCTAGACTCAAATGAGATGGTAAACACATCTCTTAGATATCATATTCTCACCCAAAGGTAAGAAACAAGTTGAATCCTAAGTTGTAAAGTACTATCCCTCTACTCTAGGATGGGTTCATTCAGAAACTGAAATCGGACAATTTTGTTTCTACAGTCGACTAAGGAATAGTAGGAATGAAGCCAATCTATGCTGAGAATGATATCAAATTGGTCATCTCTAATCACTAAGTCTATTGAAGTGACTTTCTAAGATATCATAACCGAGTAGTTCCTGTATACCCACCAAGCAATGATGGATTTACCTACTGGGGTAGAGACTAAGAAAGGCTATGCTAGAATTTTGGGACTGACTCCAAAATCAACTACTATACCTATATCAAGAAAAGCATAGATATATAATGAAAAACTTTCAATGTACCAATAACCACAAAAAAAAAACTTTCCTCATATTTTCAGGAGTGAAGAGCATAGAGTCTATTTGGGCGCTGCCCACTAGTTACACTAGATACGACACCCTACTGATTTAGGCAATCGGAATGAGCTGGGGGACAGTTATGCTGACTTTGAGAACCTACTTGAGGACACTTTCAAACCCTATGGCATGGCTTGCCACATCTAAAACACATATCAGTGCCCGCTCTATAGATACCCTGGTGGTTTTTGCCATACTTCTGATAAAGGAGATTGGGTAGGACACTACTAACACTACTCGGGGTTTAGGGCCTGACGCCCTATCTCTGTTGCCATCTCTAAATTTTGGCATAGGAATACTGGCTAAGGATGGGGCTGGAACTGAGGATTTAAATAAGAACTGAGAATGATTCCTATCCTCTAACTTAGACTGAGCAAAGTTTAAACTACCTATTCTTGCTCTCTTGTTCTTCCTCTCCTTCTCTTTATTCTTGGCCTCCTCTATCTGCTGAGAATGGACCATGATTCTGGATATGTCCATCTTCTTAATTAATATTATTGTCCTACACTCTTTAACAATACTGTTAGACACCCGAGATACAAACTTACTCATTTTTTCTTTACTATCTACTACTACATGTGGGGAATATCGGGATAATTGAGTAAACTTGAGATAATACTCTTGTACTATCATATTTCTCAGCTTCAGGTTTATAAACTCCAAAACCTTCACTTCCTAAAACTCCTGCAGAAAGAACCTATCCAGAAATTGAACTGCAAACTCCTCCCATTCTATGGGCCCTGCATCTGCGGCCCTCTTTGCTTTCTACTATTTAAACCATGAGTGTGCCACATCCTATAACTGATATCTAGCCAACTTAGCACTCTCAACAATAGTTACCCCCATAATATCAATAACTCTTTGCACCTGATTAAGAAGTTCGTGAGGGTCATCATCTGACTTAGACCATGTAAAAAATGGAGGGTTCATTCGGGTGAAGTCCCAAATCCTGGCAACAGTAGTGTTGGCCACTAGGTCACCCGAACCAATAGTTTGACGTTCATTTTGGGCTGCCACAGAATGAGCTAGGGTGGTAAAAGAAGCTATGAACTTAGCATGGAAGACGTGTTCATCTAGAGGATTTGGCTAGACGGGCAGGGCTTCTGGATGGTCTTCTGTTCCTCTTCCCTTAGTCCTCTTTCTAGGCATATTCTATAAATATAAGAGAAACTAGGATTAGACAGAGATTTTAATTTGATCTCATTCTTACTCGCCCGAAGTAAATATTGAAAGAAGGGAAACTTTTTCTAAAATATCTTGTAGCATCCTATCCATAAGGGTGGAGCGCTACATACCCATGCACAAGACTCTACTAGATGCGGTTTTCAAACTTCCTAGGACTCTGTTGAACCTTAGGCTCTGATACCAAGTATATAACGCCCTAAGTCTGTACCCCAGAGCCTACACGGTGCTCATAATCCTTAAGGACCACAAGCTAACCCATGACTGGTACCTGCTGTAATAACTGAATAGTAATACTGAAATATGAAAAAATTAGGCAAAACACATGCCATAAGGTTCAAAACAGAAATTAATCGGATTGTGGAATAGTACTACCACAACTGATACATCTGTCTGAAAATACTCGTCTAAAAAGCCTCTAAACTGTTTGAAATGTGGAGTTGATGGGACAAGACCCCCACTAACTCCGACTACTGAAATAAACCAAAATGCTAAAATAATAATCATGCCCTCAAACTTTGAAGAGTCACCACTAACTCTAACTGCTGAAGATCTAACCTGCTAAGGGTTCTTGGGAGCCCCTGCGTCTGAACCAATGATATGAAACATCATAGCACAAGAGAAAGTATGAGTCAGTATTTTGAATATATTGGTATGATAAGTAAGGTAGGCTGAAATGCATGGGTTCATATGCAAGAACAATATTAACTGAATGATATGAGTATAACTGGATAAGAGTACATGTATGAATATGTAACTGTAACTGAGATCGTGATAACACTGAATATTGAGTTTGAACACTGATTAACTGATTTCCGAGTATACTGATACTGAATTACTGATAACTGAATGACTATATCTGACTGTCCTGATTCTGTGGAACTATACTGAGTTTCGTACTGAGCTGAGTGACTTTATCTGACAGTCCTTAATCTGTAGAACTAAACTGAGTTTTTTACTAATACTGAATTTGAAATTGAGACTTTAGGAGGTAATCATCTAACTGACATGCCCCTTTCTACATAGATTAGGGTCCAACCTGCAACCCCAGTTGGAAGGGTATTAATACCATGCCATAGGTAAAGACACGTTGTGAGTTAACCCTCTCATAGAGGAAGATCTTTCGTCAACACGCATTGGCAGGAATACTCTTATGAGATGTATCAACCCTTATAATATCTGGCAAAAAGATATCTCAACCTACGCTGGCTACGTAGTTCTATAACATAGGGATTGCTACTAAGGGTCAAAGACACTACTGGATAGAATTCTGGGTTATCTCAGTGTTGAATCCTACTCCCATATGAATAGACACTAAACTGATTTCCTAGTTCATACTACTGATCATAAAATAACTGATATTATTCTGTATCTGACACTGGCTTTAGGTAAAGAGCTAAATTGTCGTGTTTTAAATACCTCCAGGACTCGATAGTATGAAAACTAAAGTATCACATGATCTTTCATACCATAAAATGCATACTTGTTCAAAATGTATTTGTAGAGACATTTTATCAAATACTTGCATGGTATAACTTGCACATAAGCTAGCATGACATGATTTCTTTCCCATATTAGTTCACATGAACAATTCATCAAGCATTTGGTTAGCATAATACATGCACATAATAAGAGGGCTTCATGATTCACTTCCAATTTCACAATATCAAGGGGTTTAAGATGGATTCATATGAATCAACACGCATAATAACCAATTCTAAATGAAACATATAATAAACCATGAAATAGAAATCTAATTCAAATAATAATCATGAATACACTTTAATTCCAATTATGGAAGTTATAATTCCAACTACTTGAAGTTTAAAAGAGTTTCTTGGACTCTAAGGGTGGAAGGAATCCCTTGCATAAATACTTCACATAACTTAGTTGGGGAATTCTTGAAGAATAATGGTGGAAACCTTGAGTCTTGGATCTTGAAAGTGATGAACTAAGATTTACACTTGATAAATTCTAGAGAGAATGAGTATATTTTGCCTCTTAGACAGCTTAATGATATGTTTTAGGGGATAATATAAGGTGGGAGAAGACCCATTTACCCCTATGGATGTAGATTTAAAAGACTAAAAGTTGAACTATCGATGCATAAGCCGACGTATGGCATAACTGGCATCGATGCAATGACCAACGTACCACATCGAGCCAGCATCGGTTCACTGGAAATTTCCATTGAAAGCCAAGAAAAATATAGATCGATGTGATGGTTGCCGCACCACGCCGAGATCACATCAATACATTATTTTGGATTCCCAAATGAGGTTCAAATGAGGTCCGAAAAATCAAAAACTCATTCAAGAACACCTACTGACATTCCTAATCATAAATCAACCTAAAGATTGACATTTTAGGGTCATAGAGGTTGTGAAATAGCATTGCCAAATTACGAAGGACATAATTATACTAAGTCTGAATACTTAGCTATAAATTTGTAAGTCTGGGACCCCCTTAGCAAGCTTTTAAGGACTAAGTTAAGCTTAGGATTTTCCGGGGTCTTACAATAAAGAAGGGTAAATTAAGAGAAAATAATGCAAGACTGGGTACGGTATAAAAAAGGTTAAGAAATGAAAAGTGGTCAAAAGAAGAAAATGAAAGACTAAAAGACCGCACCCAACCTGAGTATGCTTTAGTAAAAAAAAGGGAGAAATAAGGTAAAGGTTAATAAGTGAAACCACAAACAAATAGTGTAGTGACAAGAAGGTTTAGTCACTTTAAATATCCTTGTGTATCATACCAGCCCCAAGCCTAAGCTACAAAGCCGAAGAAAAGTTCTATAGTGATTCTAACTTAACTGTCCAAAAGCCTCAGTAATGATAATAAGATCAAGCTTATGGTATTTTGCATATATTATCTGGAGCGTATTTCTGAGAGAAAGAGAGAGTTTTTCTTGGTCGTTCCCACACTGACAGACTTGATTTCATATATGAGTAAGGAGGGACTTCTTTGTTGTAAGGGCACATAAGTTATATTGCTACTTATTTACTTATTTGGGGGAGTGTAACTTGTATATATGTGTGGTTATTTGTGGCTAATGAGATGCTGTATATTAATTAATTTATGTCGCGTTGTTGTCCTCCATTAATAGACAGTTGAGCTTAAAGTGATTGAACTTTGAGAGGGTAAGGTATTTGAGCAAAAATTGATGATTAACTATCATACGTACCTTACTTTCTCTTGGTTAAGCATCGTAGCATTGTACGCTATTAGTTGCTTGACGACAAGCAATTTGTTTAAGTTTAGGATGTTGATGTGCGAGATTCGTGCTAGCACATTTAAGGCTTTTAACTTGGAATAATTGAAAATTCTTAAGTAACTTTTGTCATTTTTTATTATATTCTCTGTGATATTACAGGTAAGTCAGGATACATGAAAACCTATGACAACTACGTAAAGAAGGATGGATTTTGAGAAACTAGATATGAAGGTTACTGTTGACAACTTGTCTAATAAGTCGTCAACTTTGTGATAAGTCGTTAGAGAAGTCATCAGCTGAAGGCAATCTGTAGGAGTTGAAGTGAAGAGTTGATGAATTAACCTAATAAGTCGTAAACTTCTTTTTAATCCATCAGTTCAGGTCCTCACCTATAAGCAGTAAACATGGATTCGAAAGAGGAGTTGATGATTTGATCTTATAAGTCGTCAACTCCCTGATAAGCCGTCAGATGATATTGTTAGCTATGCGCAAAAAAATTGGTATTTGAAATTTGACTCCAAAATTAGCTTGAGTATTTAAGAGAAAGTTTTAGGTTTTTATTAGCATCTTGAAACTTACTTAAAAAGCAGCTTTTCAATAGTTTTCTCAGTATTTTTTGAATGAAGTTTTTGGGATTATTATTGTGGTTTTGAGAATTCTCTTGTGATTTAAAAGGAAAACAATCATATATCTTCATCGTTTGTAAGTTAACAACTATCAAACTATGAATTCAATATATATTGTTGATATTTATATCATGGGTAGCTAATCTTCTTAACCCAAGTTGTGGGATCTATGAGTTTGGTCTTGTTAAGACATTAGTTGGTCAAGATTCTCAAGGTATGTGGATTTCCTAAGTTCAAAATAATTAGGTAATTGAATGTCTAAATAGGTCGAGAGACATTTAGATAGTGCTTTGATACTGATAATTTATTGTTCCTACATGTCATAAGAATCTTGAGCCATAACTAGTGTATATAAAGTACCAATACTCATAGTAAGCACAACTCTATTTTTCCCATAACATTGATTTGAAACATTAAAATATTAGTTGCAAGTTGTTGACTTGATGTGAACAATAACTTTTGTTTAATCTCTAAAATGAAGCTATTAACTATTAGTCGATTGAATCATGAATAACATAAATTAACACAATATTCCCTGTGGGATTCGACCCCAACCTAGTTGGGTTATATATTTGACAATGATCGCTTACTCTCTTATAATAGAGGTATAATTTGGGCGTATCAAAATTGAATTTGATAAGTGCAAGATAAATCTCCTCAAAGTAAAGGCCATAAACCAACCACCATATTTTTAAACTCTCAAGTTCTCTTTATGTGAAATAGGAACACATGTTACTCTCAAATCAGGAGCTTCAAAGCCTAAAGATCAAAGGATGCAATTTCTCAATTGTATGACTGTAAGAGGAAATTTTGTGACACAAATTTGATAATCATAGTCATCGTAAAACTCATTACCCTGGACACCTTAGAGACACACGTCCTTGTCTAGTTCATTCATGTTTCATGTGTTGGAGATGCACTTTCTAATTTGAATCTTTTGCTTCTATTAAACATATTTTATAGTCAGATTACTTCAGCCTAATCCTTAGGAGACACACTTCCTAATCTTGGTCATTCAGATTATCCTTCAAGAGACATAATTCTTAGTTGTAATCTTAATTTACCTCTGCATTGTGCATTTTGCAAATTGTTATGATTTGGCTGTCACTCGTAAAACTCTTCTGATAATAAGCTGGGGAAAATTTTGTGTTATTTAGTAATTTAATTTTCTATGTGGGACCCTCCTTGAAATGGGATTATCGATTGGGACACTCATAAAAATTAGATTAAAAGGACTCCCCTAAAGAAAGAACTAGCAAGACCCTCACGGAGAGTGGGACTTTAAATTTTTGTTTGAAATAGTCCTAGAAATTGGATTATTCCCTTATAGAAATGATATTAGCAGGACCCTCCTAAAAAATGGGACTTTATTTAACAAAACCATCCTGAAAAAATAGGACTTCATTTAGCAGACCCTTCCTGAAAAAAATAGGATTAGCAGAGACTTTCTAAAAAAAGAGGAATTTTAATAGGACCTTCCTAAAAATAGAATTAGTAGGATCTTCCTGAAAAATGGGACTTCATTAACGGGCCCTTGTTGAAAAAATAGGATTAACAAAACCCTCCTAAAAAGGGGACTACGTTTCATAAAACCAAAAAAATTAGATCAATATGGCCCTCATGAAAAAATAAGACTTCATTTAACAGGACTTTCCTATAAAAATAGAATCAACAGGACTCTCTTGAAAAATTAGGACTTCGCTTAACAGTCCCTTCTTTGAAAAATAAGATTAGCAGGACTCTCCTGAGAAAAATGATACTTCATTTAACAGGACCTTCCTGAAAAAATAAGATTAGCATGACACTTCTAAAAATGAGACTTTGTTTAACAGAACCGTCCTAAAAATAGGATCAGCAGGACCCTTTTGAGAAAATAGGAGTTTGTTTAACCAAACCGTACTATAAAATAGGATTAGTAAGAACCTTCCTAAGAAATGAGACTTCATTTTCTCAGACACTTTTAAAAAGATGGGACATTATTTAATTAGACCTTCCTAAAAAATAGGATTAGTTGGACCTTTTTAAAAAGTGGAACTTCATTTTATTTTCAGGACGTTTGGAAAATGCATTTCCTTTATCGTACGCCTTTGAGATAACTTTTCTTCTAGTTTATTGTTGATTTTGATTTCAAGAACCCACCTAAAATAGGTTGATGACGTTCAATTTTAAATTTAGGAGTTCACCTGTACTTCAAGGTTCACTTTTATATCACGTTCAGGAGTTCATCTGGAAAATAGGGTCCTTTATCAATTTCAAAGGTAGAAGTAGAAGGAGCCCGTTTGAAGAAAAGAGTAAATTTTCAAGTTCATCTCCAATCCCAAAAGTTTGCAAGGAGAAATAATTCACTTTTAAGTTCTACCCAAAGAAAAGCGAATATCACTTAAGAAAGCATTGATGACTCAAGTCAAAACCCAAAAGAAGCTGCATAGATCAGATTTTCTAATTTTGTTTTCCTTTTTAACTTTTATTTTTATTTTGAAATAATAATAAAGCCATGGACTAAAACTTTGACAAGACCTCACTTGACTCTCCATCTTAGATTACTCCTTCTCTTTTCCTAATCTTCTTAAACTACAAGTGACATGATTCTGTTATATATAATGATATATAGGATATCCAAAACTAGGGCTTGGTCATACTCTATATTTCCTTCCTCCTTTCGAATAATGGCCGGGTCAAAACTTGTCTCATTATCTACTTCTTTGTGTGGAAAAACTTTGTGTTTATAAACTAGGGTGTTTTTCTAGTGAGTAAAAACCACCAAACAAATCTATTAATAACCCTAAACACTCATCTTTTCTAACGAATAACAACACCAATAGACCCTATTAACATCCCCTTTATTTTTAAGAAGACTAACTACAACTCATGCTCATTGTAATGAACCTCCAGGTCATATCTTAAATTTTAACACTATATTGTCGGTTAGAGCTTTCTCGCAGCTGACCCAAGTCATTTATCACTTACTAGAGCTGATAGTTCAATTATCGGGCAATTCATTTTGTTTTTAGAGCCAATTCTTTGTTTTGAAGTTTTAGTTAGTGAGAATTAGGTATTGGGCTTAAACATAAGGTTAATAGACTGGTATGCCAATTCTTACAATTTTTTTAGATTCAAAACACTGATTTTAGGCTAGTAGGACCTTTAATTTGGGTCCCAGGGCTCCCATACTTATTTTTGGCTATTTTTTTTAAAATAGCCATTGGGCATGAGTGCCATATTTTATCAAAATGACCCTAAATATAAATTTTGATGGCACCATTGGGTCCAAATGATTGAATTTGGTAGGGTATCATAGTTCATTAGCATTTATGGGATCCCAAATAAATATCAAGGGTATCAGAGTCTAGGCAAATATGATGTTTGCTGGTGCAGGCCAAAATAGTCTTTGCATTTGCGTGGCCCTTGGCCGCATTTGTGAAGGTTAAGTCAAATTCCTATCACGATCACGATGATCTTGGCCACTTTTTCAAAGGCCTACTTCATTGGCTATTATGATTATAGACTGGTCTACACGTTTATAAAGGCTAATTCAGGCTGAGGATCATATTCGTGATGAGATCCCCGAACATAATAAAGGTAACCTGGTAGCATTTATTGCCTTAGACCAAACTTTCTACCATTTTTCAAGGCCTAAGTTCTATTAAAATCCCTATAAAGCTAAGATATTTAGAGGATTGATACGTGGGAGTTTGGGGTGGATTAGATAGTTCATGGGGATGTTTTCTTAATAAGATTATCGTAAGTTTCATTTAATTTCTTCATTAATTCTCCTATTTAAACTCAAAATCCCTAATCCTTTATGGGCTGATTTGAAGGTATAACTGCACTCAAATGGCACCAATTTTAAGGGTAAATGATTATTGAGTCTAGTGGGACATTTTAACAATTTCAAAGTTACGACTCCACAAATGGATCCCATAGAGAATTTTTAGATCAATTTTGGAGCCAAAGTATTTATATTTAATATAGGTATTTTCATTATCGTATTAATGTGTAAATCATTATTTTGATAGTGTGGCATTATGCGAAGGCTTCTCAGAAGAAAAAATCTCCCATTTAGTGGACTTTCTCGGGCATTCATTGACGTCGACATAGGCATGCTTAATTTCCTCATGGAGTGAGCTTCATTATGATATTATTATGCTATTAATTTAGATTTAGGTTGGAAATTACTGTTTGGTTACATCCTTAATTAAAATTTAGATTTTGTAGGTTAGAGAGTTGTTTTAGGTATAATTGACCTATACTCCCTTCCCTTGAGTTTAATTATTGTATTGGGACTAATTGTCATGACCCAAACTAGGTCTTAGCCATGACGGGTATCTCAAGTCCATTAGGGACCGGAGACCACCCCCTTGTACATAACCAAACAACATGATATCCCCAATGTTAGATGAATTCTGAACAAATAAAAAGATAACACAATGTAAGATTAAGAAATAAAAGATAAATCTGTGACCGATAACTAGTAATCGGCTGAGACAAACATCACCCAGATCTACAGTAATCCAACAAAGCCTTCCAACAAGGAACTAAAAACCAGTCTTGGTCGGTACATATCCCCAACTCTGATAGATAACAAGGATAATAATAATGTAAATGATGATGAAAACTCTCAATCCTAATCTATGATAATAAGTGATGAAATGTCCAAGTCTTCCATAGAATAGAAGCTCACCACTTTAACATAGAGAACTGATGAACTAAGTCAATCCATCTAATTATGTGCAGGAAAAGTAGACTTAACTTCGGACCCTATATTGTATGGGGATACAATATCCAGAGACGGTACTGGTGAGGACACTAGCATGAAAATTAGGGATAAGGAAGTAAAATAGTTCCATGATCAAAACATCAAAATTAGTCAAAATCCATTGCACAAAACCATATGCATATACATATACATATACATAAACATATACTTATACATATACATATACATATACATATACATATACATATACATATATACATATATACATATATACATATATACATATATATATATATACATATACATATACATATATATATATATCACATATAGGGGTAGGAAACAAAGCTTAGCATGCACTTTGACACTTTAGCCTGAATTATGTAGCTCAACCATCATAACATAAGAACGTACCCACGAGCTATATGGGCTAAGAGATCCCCTAGCTGGTAGGGCCCCAGTATGGGTGGTTGAACTAACTAGAGGATTTGTATATGCACCATGGGGGAACTAAACCTCCCACATATCAAACTAAAACAAGCACCAAATAACATAATATAATGTGGGGGGGACTCGAACCTCCCAATCATATGATGATAATAATAATAAATAGAAGTCGAACCACCAGATCGTATAGACCGTCGCATTTGCAATCGCAATTTCTAGTATCAGCCCATCAGGACCTCTACTTTTGATGACTCAGCTACACAACCCTCATTAAATCCCAATGAATCAAATATCAAAGATTCCCATTCATTGAACCATGATACTCATTTTGACATACATTGTTGGTATCATCATACCAACTACACTTGCAAGGTAACATCAACATTCCAAAATAATCTCATTATTGGGTAAAACAATCATAGTCCTCTTGGTTCAATTATACATTAGCTTGTTGAGTCGTATAACCCCATGATTTTTAATTTAAAAATAGATATGCTTTATTGACCTTCCACTTTATGAAATAGTTCAAAAGTAGTTTAATGTGTATACTTTTCATATTCAAAACCCAGTTTCACAATATGCAGCTGAGGTCATTACCTATTTAAAATTCATTATTTTGGAAAGAACAAATTAGCAATTAGTAATGAGAAACATGTTTGAAATATAAAGTTTCACAAAAAGAATTCAACCCTTGAGCCCTTGGACGACCTACCCCTTAAAAACCTTAAGTATGACTACTTGAGAGACTTGAGAGAGTTTTGAAAGTGTTTAAGTTTGTTATGAATGAGAAATAACCCACTTAAATTCTTTAGGAATGTGGGGTTTTAATTGGGTAAGAATGGAATTTTCCAAAGTACCCTTAATTTTAATTGGGTAAGAAGGGAATTGTCCAATGTACCCTCAATTTAAAAACTAAAATTTATTTGCCAGTGACTACAAGTCACTATACAACTCATAGGAATTCATTATGACTTGGTACCACGAATTGTAGCCAAGACATTCTCTAGGGTACTCATAATCTGTTGACCCTATGACTGAACTAATACGACTGTAATGGGACTTTACAACTTATAGGGTCCATCGTAGTAAAAAAATCCCATTTGGGGTTAACATAAGACATCCTACGCTTTGCACCCAATGACTCATAACGAGTCCTTACATCTCTTAGATAGCCACTCGTACTCAGAGTAGAATTTGGTCACACATTTATTGATTTGTTAACGATTTGGTCCAATAACTTATCAAGACTCCCTATAACTCATCAAGGGAGTCATAGTCAAGATAGTGAGGATAAAATTTTAGAACTTTTCAAGGACCAAAAACCTGGGATGTTACACTTATCTAGTCATATTTTACACCAAGTAGTAGAAATGAGCAACCTTAGTTTAAATTTTGGGTATAAATCACCTCCATTAAACTTTTAGGGTTTAGTATTGTCCCCTACCGATCCTCTTTGAGGTCAAATATCTTAATTAGATCCTTATAGATCTAGGAGTTCTTATTTCATTATTTTACATTTATTCTTGGACCCTATGATGACATAAACATCTTTCTGATTCTTGACTTGACTGGGTAACCTACATTTTTTTAAAGATTGGTCCGAGTACAGCATATGTTATTTATAATATTTGAAGACTAGTTCGATTCTAGAACTTACTATTTATTTGTGATATTTAATAGTCAATTTGATTTCGACACTTACTATTTATTTATGATATTGGAATATCGATTTGAGTCCAGCATTTATGATCCAATTATAATATAAGATTCTGGTATTTATGGTGTGAGAGGATTAATATATATGGATTTAGTGGTTGTTAACTTTATAATTTTTATTATCGGTATCTCTCTCTTGATTGCATTCATCAGGCTTATAGCAGCTTGATTGGGTTATTTCTTTTTTGTTTATGCCTTTTGGGCTGAAAGAAGCCCTAGGTTATAGTTAACTTATATTATTTCTTATAATATTTACCTTGTTAAATAGTATTTTTCATCTAGAGCATTATTTCAGGTTTACCATTTCATCCATGAATTTAGTTTACATTTTTGCATCTTATTAAGCTTTTATGATGATTTAGCTCAATCAATAGATAATGCCTACTGAGTACCCACTATTTTGGTGCCCACTACACTTTACATCTTTTTGTATGCAGATCTGAGTATTATCTATCATTGTTAACGTCCAATCTAACACAATCTAGAGTTCAAAAATAGGGTCATCTTTTAGAGTCAAAGCTAATTCTCTCTCCTTTTGCTACTTTTGGATAGTCTTTGATTTCTAGAATATTTGTATATTGATACTATTATTACTCTTAATCTCTTTGTTAGTGGCTCATCGACATTATTAGGTCATGGGATATGCTTTTGCTATTTTCTCTCTTTTATCTATTTGCCTACCATTGTACTTATATTTTTTTTGCCTACAATCTAATTGTATGCTTAATTTTTGTATTCGTTATACCTTCCACCAACTATCTTATTACTTTTCTTTCTAGGCTACGGTTTGTCTTACCTACCAATGGATTAAAGTAGGTGCCACCATGACATAAGAAATTGAGTCATGACAAATTGGTACCAAAGCTTAAGTTCGCTTGTATTATTTGTACAAAAACAAGTGTTGAGAAGAGTCCCATGGTTTTTGTAGAGTGTCGTGGATCGGTACAATGACGTTCATTTGTTATATTAAGGAGGTTGTATGACATTCATAGGAGAACTTCACTTAATTCATTTACTTAGTGCGTCGAGTGTGAGATGGTTCTAAAATGCACATTATTTCACTCTTTCATAGATGATTAGCATGCTAGATGTAATGATTGGAGATGAGGACCCCAAGTCTATGAATAGGGCTTCCGTTAGAGTTTGTGTTGACCTAGAGGCCGAGACCAGGCAAGAGATACAGCCTAGCTAGGGGCCCAGATAGGGAAATCTGATTATTGCAACCACACCAGAGGTTCTTCTGCCCCAACCATTGTGGTCCAAGGGGAAGCCTAGGCTCTACCATGGTTTATTTCTTCTTTCTTGCTCAGAGATACCTTGGTTCAGCGATTGGGATTGATTGGTAGTGTACCGTCCAATAGTGCTGTATCTTTAGATCAGGGTGGTATATATGTAGGGGCATAACCTGTAGCTGCTACTCCAAAAATTAAGGTCCCTCCAGCATCAGTAGATGTTCTGTCGATATTTTCCCAACCAATTTTTTCTGTTGAGAGGCAAAACATATTGGGAAAATTTTTTAGATTAACTTCACCTAGATTTATAAGGCCTCCAGGTGAGGATGCTTTTAAGTTCTTGGTTGGTTATATGGATAAGCTCCATAATTTATGCCTTTTTAAGACTCATGGGGTCAATTACATGAATTTTTTGTTAGACTTGGTAGCTAGACATTGGTGGAGGGGTTATCTTGATTCCCTGACAACTACATCTCTTTCTTTGACCTGGACTCAGTACTCTGAGGTTTTCTTGTAGAAGTATATACCTTGTAGAATTAAAGATTATTTTTTGAAATTTAAGCAGGGTTCTATGAACTATAAAATATGAGGCACGATTTATGAGTTGGCCAGACATGATACTGTTCTCTTATCGATTGAGCATGAGAGGGTTTGGTGCTTTGTTAAGGGGTTAAAACATCCTCTTTGTATGGATACTCAAAGTTTGGTTGTGGTGTGTAGGTCTTTTGCTAAGGTTTCCAATTATTCCCAAACTATGGAGAAAGTTCATCATAAGGCCTAAGGAGGAAGTGTTAAGAGACCATGCCACCGTGGTTGTTTAAAAAGGATTCAGAGTGGCTCATAATTTTAGAGATAAAAGTTCTCAAAGTATGTACCCTTCGAGCCCATCTTATCTATATTAGGGTCAGCCTAGCAGGCTCATTCATGCCATACTTTTGATTACAGATGGAGTTCAGTCTGGTTATAGTAATTACAGTGGGTCGAGTAGTAGCCAATCTTTGAGATGTGCACTTTCTAGGCTTTTAAGTTGAGGCTTTATTCTAGGTCAACCAATTCCACTAGACAGAGTATAGCACCTGGGACGTACTATGGTTATGGTACCATTTGCTATTATTTTGGAGAGTGTCACAATTATGGAAAAGTTGTTCATGCATTGTAGAATGTTCAATTGATTAGGGTAATGCCCCCAAACTTGAGGTAGAATATAAGGTTGCAAAACTCAGGTTTCTCAAAGAGGTCCTAAAGTAGGTATTACAGATGGTCTATTAGGTGCCTAGCCAGGTAGCGAGCGAGGTTATTTTTATATTATACGTATTAAGACAGTGGTAGAGTCATTGAATACTATTATTACGAGTATAATTTTAGTGTAATATCGGCCAACTATCGCTTATTTTATTTGGGATACACCTATTCATATATGTCTTCTTATTATGAATCATGGTTAGAGTTGTATTAGGAGTTTTTATGTGTTCCATTACATATATCACCTTTAGTGGGTGATTCTTTAGTATTGGATCAAGTATATATATCATGTATTATGACCGTTCAAGAGTTCGATACCCAGGCTAATCTTGTTGTGTTAGATATGGTAGACTTTAATGTTATTATGGGCATGGATTGGTTATCCCGTTATCATGCAATACTATATTAGTTTTCCAAGACTACTACCTTAACCATACCTGGCATACTCTCAATCATGTGGTAGGGTTCTTTTAGCCATACACTGATAATGATTATTTCTTATGTTTGAGATAACTGACTTCTATCGAAGGTTTGTGACTCTTATCTTACATATATTCTTAATTTTAGTGCGGAGAGTCCATCGCTTGGTTTTGTTCCTATAGTACATGATTTTTATAATATTTTTCCTACTTATCTACCCAGCCTTCCCCCAAGCATGATATTGAGTTTGTTATTGATCTTGATCTGGGCACCCAACCTATTTCTATGGAACCTTATTGTATGGATCTTGTCAAGCTTAAGGAGCTGAATTATCATCCTTAAGATCGAGATAAGGTTTCCATTAGCTTGAGTATATCGCCTTGGGGTTCTCCTATTTTGTTTATGAAGAAAAGAAAAAGGTTATGTGCATGTTTGGATCGACTACATGCAAGTGAATAGGGTGACAGTAAATAATAAGTATTTTATACCTTGTATTCATGACTTGTTTGACTAGCTTTAGGGAGAGGCAGTGTTCTCAAAGATCTACTTGAGATTCAGTTACGATCAATTGAGGATTCGGGATGAGTACATCCCTAAGAAAATCTTTACGACTTGTATAGCCATTTTGAGTTTCGGTTGTTGTTCTTGGGGTTGACCAATTACCCAGCTGCGTTTATGGATTTGATGAATCTAGTCTTTAGGAACTATTAGGACTCCTTCGTGATCATTTTCATTGATAATTTCCTTGTGTATTTGAGAAGTACGGAGGATCACGAGCAATATTTGAGGATTATGCTCCAGACTTTGAGAGATCATAGGCTTTATGCCAAATTCTCAAAGTGTGAGTTTTGGCCCTAGTCCGTTATTTTTCTAGTACATGTGTTGTCTAAGGATAGAATTATAATGAATCCAACTAAGAATAAGGCTATTCATGATTTGGCTAGTCCTTTATCTTCGACTAAGGTTCGTATCTTTATCGGGTAGGAATATTACTACAAGCAGTTCATTAAAGGTTTTGCTATAATTGTAGCACCGATACTTAGGTTGGCTATTAAAGAGGTTCCTTTTCAGTGGTTCAAGAAGTGTGAGTCAATGTTTCTAAGGCTCAAGGTCTTACTCACTTTAGCTCCTATTTTGAATCTAGGTCAAGGGTCTTACCATATTTTGTAATGCTTCTGGTGTTTTTTTAGATTACGTCTAATGCAACAGGGGCAAGTTATTGATTATGCATTAAGAAAACTAAAGGTGAATGAGTGAAACTACCTCACACATGATTTGGAGTTAGCGGTGGTAGTTTTTGTGCTTAAGATTTAGAGGCATTACTTATATGGTGTTCATTGTGAGATCTACATGGATTAACATAATCTTACCACCTTCTAACTTAGAGGGAGCTAAATTCAAGTCAATAAAAATGTATGGAGTTGCTAAAGGACTATGATATGTCTATTCTATACTATCTTGGCAAGGCTAATATGATAGTGGATGCCTTGAGCTGGAAGGCAATGAGCATGAATATTTAACATCTATTTTAGCTTCTGGGTGGCTGTTGAGTTAGGACATCCTGTCCTTAACCAAATTGATGGTTCGACTTGATATTTCATACTCTAGGAGGATCTTTGCTAGTGTTTAGGCTAGGTCTATCTTATTTGAGCATATTTAGCATCGCCAGATAGAGAATTATAGATTGTGTGGCATCTGTGATTAGGTTCTAAGGGGTGAGCCTAAGAGGGTTACCTTAGATTCAGAGGCTGTTTTGAGATAGATAGATGCATTTATGTTTCAAGGGTTGAAGACTTGATTCAGTTAACATTGTTAGAGGCTTACAGTTCCTTATATTCTATGCACCCTGGTATAACTAAGATGCATAGAGATTTGAGGTAATATTTCTGGTGGAGTGGCATGAAGAAAGTTATCCATGACTTTGTAGCTCATTGCATATATTGTCAGAAGGTAAATGCTATGTATTATAGACATGGTGGCCTAATTCAAAGATTACATATTCTCGAGTAGAAGTGGGAGTAGATCACTATAGACTTCATTAGTGGGTTGCCTCACACTTTCAATGGCTTTGATGGTATTTTGGTCATTATAGATCGATTGACCAAATCAACATATTTCTTTCGTATTCAAATGTCTTTTAGTACCTAGACGTTCGCCTGTATCTATGTTTGTAAGATAATTTGCTTACATGGAGTACCCATATTTATTATTTTAGACAAAGGCTCAGTAGTCACTTCTAGCTTCTGGAGGACTGGAGTTGGGTACTCTGGTTGACCTTAAAACCACTTTTCACCCTCATAACAACGGGCAGTTTGAGCTGGCTATTCAGGTTCTTGAGGATATGCTACTTGAAAAAGAGTAATGAAAGTAATAAAAAATATTAATATATTTTGATGGCAACTAGAAAAAAGAGTAATAAAAGTAAATCCAATGGTATCGGATTCCAAATTATAACCATACGTGATACATCAAATTCAAAAAATAATTTTCATGTAATTAATGATTTATGGTTATAAAATTTTATTTATGAGTCCTCAATTTTTGTTCCTTTTCCAAGTTTAGGAGGCCTTCGTTTTATAAAATTATTATTTATTATTTCTTTAAATTATTATATAAATATATTTTACAATATCTCTGTCTCTATCTATATTGTTTGAACTTTTTGCCCTTCATTAAAATTCTTTGGTTTAGAAAAAAATCATTTTTCACTGTTTTTTAATATTTAAGAGTTAAAAATTAATTAAATATTTATAGTAAAATCTTTCTTTATTAAAAGTGATTAGAATTAATGACAATTAATACATTTTTCATTAGTTTAAGAATTCTAAATGAACTAAAGTTGATTTTAAAAAAATTTGAAAAATCTAGAAATAAATATGAAAGCATTAGAATAAGAAAATATAAGAATTACTAAAACTTTAAAAGTTTTAAGAAAGTAGTTAAAGATTTTCTAAAGATTTAATTTTAAAAATAAGGAAAGATTTTAAATATAAAAAAAAAAGATAATTGCATTATAAATGTGGTTCAAATCGATGCATCTCTCTTACTTCTGTTGAAAAAATAATATGTACTTACAATAAACTATTTGTTATGCTTGCATTATTACATTAAAGTGTGAAGAATCAGTGATTAGAACTTTTTGCACTTCATTAAAAATCATTCTGATGAATAAAATCGCCTAATTTTAAATAATCATAAATTCCACGTGCGAGGCACACGTGTTAAATTTAGTTTCTAAAATAATACATAATGTTAAAATTCTCTTCTTCTTTTTTTTTCTATTGATCATTATCTTTATTTGTTACCTAATATAGTTATTATGTTCATATTCTCTATGTTATAGAAACTTTTTTGATTTAACATTTTTATTTTTATATGTAGATGATGATCGTTTAAAATTCAAATTAGTAATATTTTTCATTCTTATCTTGTTCTTTGTAAATATACTCGATTATGTAAATCAAAACTTTCTATTAAAATTTTTAGTCAGATTAATGTTTTTAAATGCTAAATTTTGTCAATATTTTGACATATTATATTATTGTATTGAAATTATTTAATTTGTAATAATATAATAAAGAAAAGTATGAAACATTAAGTTTTTTTTTCAATTACATAATTATTTTTAATCAGATAGATTTTAGTTAAAGATGGAAAGGGGAGGAGGAAGGAGGTAAGGGGGGAGGGGAGCCATCTAATAATCTAATATATTTAAATGGACGAAATGATCTAGGAATACTCGAAAACACATCTCGAAGAGTTAATTATGAATAATATAATAAGAAAAAAAATATGAAAAATAAATTTTTTCATAAATACATAATTATTTTTCTTATAGATTTAGTTGGAGATGGAGGTTGAGTGGGTAAGGGGTGGGGGTAGGGAGGGGTTTTAAAACTTGATGTAATGGGTGAGGAGTGATTAATATTAACAATCTAATATCTTTATATTGTGAATAATATAATGAAAAAGTATGAAACATAATTTTTTTACTATGATTACATAATTATTTTTTCGTACAGATTTGGTTCGAGGTGGATGATTAAATAGGGATGGTGGCGTGGGGTGGGGGTATTTAAAGGTGGAGGTGGGTGGTGGTAGGAGTGGGAGGTGGAGGAAGGGACATATTAAAAATGTTCTTCATGTGGGGCTTGTGCTAACATGGGTCTTACATTTTTTGTCTAATTAGTCGATATTATATAAATTGAGACAGAAAAAATATATTATTTTCTCATTGAAATAATTTCTCAGACTATTTTTTTTATGACTTTCTAAAAGTGAAGTCTTCTATGACCTTTAGATAAAGTCTTCACTAACCTCTCTATATATTACTAACAGAAACAACCGGTGGCAGCACAGGCCTAACACTATGAAACTTAAAATTATTTATATATTTTTGTCAAAAAGAATAAATAAAGTGAAAATATACATCGCCTATTTTTTCTAAAAATATATACATTTATTTATTAATGTTTTAAGAGAATTTTCACTTTTTAATTATCTAAAAATATAATAAAAATAGTAAAAAGTTATTTTCCAATCTTATAGTTAATTATAGGAATGACAGTGAATTTTTAAAATTAAATGAACACCAATTATTAGGTTTATCTAATTAAAATTATAGATTCGGTCGGTTTTAGATAAATCGAGAAAATATCGAACCAATAAAATAAATTATATAAGTAAAATATATTTTATACATTAAATTTTTTTAAAAATAAAACATTAAAGTTTTTGCTTTGAGTTTGAGGTGATTAAAATGCCTACAAACCAACAACTAATTAGCACTCTAAATTTTAGTTACAAAACCTATTAACTCATAGGAGTGGTATGTTTAATCTTATATTGATAATATGATTTGCATATATAAGAAAAACTAATTATTATGCATTAACAAATTATGTCTACCCTCACATAGGTAAAAACTTGTTAGGTATTTCCCTTTAGTTTTTCTTTATTATAATTGATATATATTGACTTTACAAAAATCCTAAAAAAATATTTATTAAAAAATTATTTTATAAATTAACTTTATTAATTATATATTAAAATATAAATTAGGCAAAATAGTATTTCATATAATGAATAAGGAAAAAAGCAAATTATATTTTTGCAATGAAAGTTAAATGAAGAATAAAATGTATTTAATTATATTAAATATAATTAATTATTACAAGAAATTATCATCTTATTAATTAATTTAATTAAATATAATAAATTCAAAATAATTTAATACAAACCTAAAGAATGGAAGGTTAAATGACCCAAATGTTATAGCATTTTGGTAAATTCATTTCATGGCAGATCTATAATCAAACAAAAAAAATGGACTTTTTTTACAAGTTTGATATGGTTTAAATAACAAAGTACAAAAGTGTAATACCCTGCAATTTTCCAGCTAAGTTTAGTCTTTAGTACACGAGAATTCCTAAGTAGAATTTTTGTTCTAGATGAAATTTCCCAGATTTAGACTCACCATCTTGTAGGAAATTTAGTCAGCTTTTCAATGGTATAAAATTTGCCCAGTCTAATAACCGGGTAAGAAATTATGGGTATTTTAAGTTCTAATCAAAAAACACTATCATTTCAGTTAGTAGCGCATCGCGCCATAGGTTCAAATGACAATTGTCAATTTCTAGTGTGACTCCGTGATCTCGCCAGGTTATGGAGGGCCTCCAATTCCCAATTGTCCAAATCTAGTAAGGGTCCGCGATTACACCGCATCGCACTATCAGCGCAGTTCCCAGCTGTCAGTTTCCAGTAACACGATGCGATAGCGCCACATCGTGCTAGGGCCCCAAATCGGAAATTTTGACGAAAAAATTAAAGTTTCATCCAAGGTTAGATTAGTCTTTTCCCATGTATTTAATCCACCCAGAAGTGGGATTTAATTCCTAAAAATATTTTTAGGTCATTATTAACTCATTTTTTCCCAATTTAAGATATTCTCTCTCAAAGATAGAAAATCCTAGCCTCCAAGTGTTAAGAGAAACCTCAAGAATCCCTCTGAAAGTCTTCAAGAACTTCAAGAATTAAGATTCCTAGGTATGTTAGATGTTCATTCATGGAGCCCAAGAATCCCCTTTTTAAAATATAAGACTTTGGATTCCATGCTTTCTTTGTTTGAATTGAATTGAAGCCATGTTTTATGTTTTTGTTGGGTTTTCGTCCAAGATTTAATTACAAGTTTTCATGGAATTAATCATTATATTTGTTGAATTGCATGATATTCATGATAAACCCTATGATGTACAAGTTGATTGATTTACCCATGATCACCATATGTGTTTACTATTATGTGACCTAAGCATGCTCCCCAATTGTTTGTCGAAATGCCTAAGTGAATGAAATAGTGTCATTATACCATGATAGCATATACTCCCCATTCATGTACTAGTCAATGCATCCCATATGTTTGTTTAAATGTCTTAATGAGTGATTTCTGAACTTGTAGCCACAATCATGTTACCAAAACTTGTGCCATCATTTACTTTTAAAGTTATCGATTCCTGGGGGTACTCGATACCCGACAATATAGTTGTTTACCTAAAACCTTAATAATTAAAGAATAAACTCCGTAGTACCATGAATAGAAGAACTCAGTCAGTTACCGAACTCAGCTAAATCAGTCCAGTCCAATCCAATCTAATCAGTCAGTGATAATACTTAAGAGCAACTTCCTAGGGAGGTTGAACAGTTTTTTCCTTTAAAAAAAAATTAGAGGATGTTGAGAATTTTGAAGATTGATTTTGAATCACCAAATGCATAAGTGAAAAAGCCCCAAATCCATAAGGTACGAAGAGAAAAGATAAAATATTGAAACACTTATTTGCGGTACGGGGATTAATAGAGTAAAATGATGATGCAATGGTGTTCATGATGTCCTAGCTTTTTATTATTTCACTCGACAGAGAATACATATATAGAGAGAGAGGAAAAAAAGGCAGCTTATGCACTAAAGATTCCACGATTCATGGCAATAATTTTATCTTTTACTTCTAAAGCTCCTTGTCCGGAAGAAAACTAAAATCCTAAGCAAAACTTCAATCAAAGGAAGTAGATTTCTAAAAATGAAAACTTTTCTGACCATGCACTTAAAGGATTAAATATGTAAGTTACTATTCAGTATACATAGATTACTTCATTGAGAGTCCTCTGCTTTAGGAATAACCTTAACATTAACTTTTTGACCCTTATGTTCATCTTTCTTAACAATAGCAGAAAAAGTATATGGGGGATACAGTAGATAGGGTTCCTTTTTCTAAAATTACATATAGTACAATTACGGACAAAAATTGTAAGAGCAACCATGTTTGCGAAAATCAAATAACTATCAGCTACCACTAGCGTGGTTATGATAAACTAAGAATAGAAAACATAAAAATACAAATCTAAAACGGTTACTAATTTTACATGGTCTACAAGTATGTACAAATTAAATCAAAGACTGCTATTGAGAACAGAGTGCATAAAAGTCACCTAACATTATTAAGGTGGTAGCCTTAAATATAGTTACTATGAGGTTAATCAGGTCTTTTACATGCTTATTTACATAAAACTAAAAACTCCTTTAGATTCTTTAAAAGTTTCAGTTTTGGGGTAATGAAAAAAAAATTCAGATTTTTATGAATATGGATCCAAGATTCTTTCCAAGTCCTGTGAAAGGCTGCAATAGTTTTATTTTTTTTCCAGGGTAATAAGAAAACAAAATTCAGGGTTTAAGACTTCTTGAAGATTCATCCTTGAAAAGATATTAAATCTTAGACCACCAATTGCAAACTATACAGTAAAACACCCAAAAACAACAAACTTTACAATATCAAAAATTTTTAATCTTTTTCTAGTGCCAATTATCCATCATCAAGAAACATTAAAAAAGAGGAAAAATCAAATCAAATGAAAAAATAATCATACAACACAATTCTTGAACACTAAGATCTAATTACAGATCAAGATTGACTTAATACTATGAAGAATTTCATAAAAAGGATTATTTTCCACTAACACAGGAAACCCCAATTTCCTTTCAAAAATTAAAGGAGAAGAATCAAGCGCTAACCCTAATTTCACTAACCCAGTACCTAAATTGCGACGAACAACTCAAAATTCCCAAACCGATTAAAGTTTTCACAATAGAAAAGTAATTTCACTAACACAGGAAAACCATAATTCCTTAAAATAAGCAAGCTTCATCACAAGCAATAAGATCTGCATAATCACAAAATAAAAAAGAGAAACAAAACTTGCAAAATTGAAAAGTCGAGCGAAAAAAGACTTGGCAAAAAATAGGCAAATCAATGATGAATTTTTGTAACAACCAGGGACCACATCCTAGTTGTCATACGGTACTTGAAACCACGAAGAACCACAAGCTAACCCATGAATGATATCTATTGTGAGCATTAGACAATAATACTGAAATAATTATGGAATAATAGGATGAAATTCCATAAGGTTCAAAAAATCTAAAATACTAATAATGAATAATAACATCTAAATCTAAAATACTTCCTAAAATTCTAGTCTAAAAAGCCTCTATCTGAATTTGTCTGAAAGTGGAGTTGATGGGACACTCCCCCAACTAACTCCATCCATTAAAATACTGGTAAGGTGAACTACGAAAATAAAACCATAATCTTGATAGATGAGGACTCACTACTAAATCTTCTACTATTGGTTGAATCAGGCTAAGCACGGTCAGAAACTTGAGCATTTGAACCTATGATATGATACATCATAGCGCAAAAAACTAGTATGTGATAAATACGTGGGAATGTACTGGTATGCTAAATAAGGTAAGGCTGAATGCATGAGTTTATATGCACGAACAATAACTAACTGAATGATATGCAAGAGCTGGAAGCATACATGAAAGATCTATAACTACTGAACATACTGTGTATACTGTAACTTAGAATACTGGTACTGAATCTGATAACTGATAACTAAATGTACTAATAATCTGAGTTACTAATAACTGAGTGACTATTTCTGACACTCCTAATTCTGTAGAACTAAACTGAGTTCTATACTGAGCTGGGTGACTGTTTCTGGCAGTCTTAATTCTGTAGAACTTAATTAAGTTCTATTTTGAAGGCTAAGACTGAAACTTAAACTGTGGGAGTTCTCACTTAGCCGGTATGCCCCTGAGTAAGACGAGTGGGGTCTAACCTGTAACCCCAGTTGGAAGGGTGCCAGTACCATGCCATGGGTAAAGAAAACTGTTATGGTTAAGCCTATCTAATAGGTGACCTTGTACAGAAAATCAAGCCTACATTGATGGGTGACTCTTGGGAGGTAGCTAAGGCTTAATTTGATGGGTGACTCCTCAGATCCTATGCAAGATATGTAGTTTTGTAGTGTGAGACTGCTACTAACGGCTTTGTCTTCCTGATAGGAGAAGTCATCGCCTCTACACTCGCTCTATGCTAGTTTCTACTCCCAACTGAATGACACTGAATTAGTATACTGACTGGACTAATACTGAGATTACTATGTTTTCCTAAGGTCTGTAACTAACTATGTTCTACAGATCATGACATGAATGATACTATTCTATAACTGACACTGACTCTAAGTAATAGCTAGATTGTCGGGTATTAAATACCACCAGGACTCGATAGCATGAAAAGTAAAGCAAGGCATCATCTTGAATAACATAACAATGTTCACTTTGTCATAATTCATTAATACAGACATATCATTAAACACTTGTAGTGCATTAACTTATACATGGATGGGGATTATATGTTAGCTTGCTATAATGGCATTATTTCATTCTAATACACAATTTATCAAACACATACGAAGCATACTTGGTTCATTAAATCATAAACACTTAGGGTTAACATGATTACAATAATCAACTTACAAATTGAAGGGTTTATCATGAATATCATGTAATTCAACACATACTAGAATAAATTATTGGAACTTGCAATCTAAATCATGGATTAAAACTCAAACAACATCATGAACATAAATTCAATATAATTAAAACATGGAAATCATAAATCATAAACAACAACAAACCCAGTGTATTCCCACCTGGTGGGGTCTGGGGGGGGGGGGTAGGAAATCATAAATCATAAATCTTGTATTTTGAAAAAAGAATTCTTGGGCTCCATGGAAGGTAGGAAATAATGGATGAACATCTAACATACCTTTATTCAATGAGTTCTTGGAGAAATTCTTAGTATTGAACTTGATTCTAGAGAGCTAGGATTTTTATTCTTGAGAAAGAATTATCTTTTGATTTTTGGGAAAAAGTGAATAATGAAGGGTTTTACACATTTTTAGGGCTTAAATCCCACATCTGGGCGGAGTAAAATCAAGGGAAAAATACTGTTTTAACCCTGGGCGCAACTTTAATTTTTTCATGAATTTTTTTTTGATTTGGACCCCTGGTGTGACGTGCCACTAGCACCAGGCCACTGGAAAATGACAACTGGTAAAAAATTGCACAGTGGCACGATGTGGTGGTATCGCGCCACCACTTTATTTGTGAACTGGAAGTGCACCGCGACGTGGTAGAATCGCGTTGGTACACTGGAAATTGATAATTGTAAACTGGGTTTATGGTACGATGCGCCAATATTACGAAGCAATACTAGAAATTGACAATTGCTATTTTGACAACTCCATAATGCATTCTTGGCCTGAATGATGATATTTAACAACTGAAACTTAAAATCACCATAACTTTTTACCCAGTTGTCGGATTTAGGCGAATTTTATAAATTTCCTATGCAATAGAAGGGTTAAATCTGAAAATTACTTAGTATTTCAAAATTTTTATTTAGGATAACCCATGTACTGAGGGTTAATCTAGGCTAGAGAAATACGAGGTATTACAATATCTCTTTCTTGGAAATATTCGTCCTCGAATATGGCTGATTAAGCTAAGAGAGTATGGACAGACTGAGTTTATATACTGAACTAGGTATGCACAACTAAAACATAATTACATGACTGGTTTGATAGACTAAATTTATCTACTGATCATGTATATCTGATGCATGATTACATGGCTAAAACTGATTCCTGAAATACTTGACTGACACGAGAATAATATAAGATGGTAACTGATAACAAGTTTGTAATGGTACTGAATATGGGACTGAGTAAGTTTAAAGAAGGCTGCTATAATGTATGAGACACCATCTAACTGAAAGACGACTGAATGGCTTTGACATGATACTGAGTCCTGAGGAACACATGACTTAAATTGAACTTCATGGACTTTTAAGAGGTAACATAAGTCATGGGAACTGAGCATATTGGGAAACATAAATATGTGCATCATGAACTGCATGACTTGAGTTTGGAATTTCTAAACTTATGGAACCTGATTTGTACTACAGAGTGAACTGCAACTCCTTATACTATGAATTGTAAACATGCATGGTCTTCTACCATGAACTATAATGACATCTCCCCCTTAGCTTAAAGTCATTATTCTATGTCTGTGAATAACTTAATAAACTCTAAATCAAACTGAAACCACTTTGCTCTAGAGTTTGAGATACAATAATACTCATAAACACTGAACTCACTCTGAAGGACTACTCTTGATAACGTAAGGTCCACTGGTAGTACTTTCTCTTAATACACAATTCTTAGTTCTTTATAGCCCCAACAATCATCATATAGCAACATCAACACCGATAAATCTTAGAATTCTTAGTCTTCTTTCTACTAGCTCAATCTTTAAAGATTCAAACTTAGATTCTAACACATATCATGGATATCCGTAAATCTTTAATAAACTAATACTTTCATCATAGCCTGCAAGTATCATATCCACAACATATATTTCAAATCAACAAACTTAAATTCTTGCATACACTGCTTCAAGCCTACTAATTATCCTTTTATACAACTAGCCCCATGAAATATAAACTACTCAAATTTAGATAATACTATCCCAATTTTAATGCTGCTAAACCTCTGGGTCCTTGCTATTAACTCTAAGTCTTATGCTAATATAGGATTCTGAGGAGAGATCTAAAAGAACACTTGACTTTCGCTAAATACTTGATTTTTCATGAATGATGAATGAAATTTTTCTTACTCATGAGGGAACTGATGGGATACTTTTAAGACTACATAAAATCCTATAACTTTCTATAAGGAACTGCCTGAGAAATCTCTACTTATAAGGATCGATCGATCTTGAATGTTTCTGCTACCTTGAAAATAATGCAGGGTTGGCTAGAATAGACCAAGATAAGAATCTATATAAATTTCTTAGAGAAACTTTCTATAGCATGATCTGAGTCATAAAATAAGGGGAACTTTTCCTAAAACATCTCACAGCCTCCTTTCCATAAGTATGGCGTGCTATACACCCATATATAAGACTCTATGGGATGCAGCTTTTCAGACTCCCTAGGACACTGTTGAACCTTAGGATCTTATACCAAGTTTGTAATGACCTAGGACTACCCTCTAGTTGTCACATAGTGCTTGCGACCCCGAAGGACCATAAGCTAACCCATGAATGATATCTGTTGCGACCACTGAACAATAAAACTATAATAGGCTAAAATTCCATAAGGTTCAAAAAATCTAAAATACTAATAATGAATAATAACATCTAAATCTGAAATACTATCCAAAATCTAGTCTGAAAAGCCTCTAATTGAATCTGTCCAAAATGAAGTTGATGGGATATTCCCCACATCAAATACAACTAAGCTGAAGCACTAAAATAAAAAAATATCCTCAATAGATGAGAACTCACTGCTAAATCTGCTACTTCTGGTAGAATCTGGCTAAGCACGGTCAGGAACCTGAGCATCAAAACCTATGATATAAAACATCATAGCGTAAGAAATGGGTATGCGATCAGTATGTGGGAATGTACTGGTATGCTAAAAGAGTTAAGGCTGAATACATAGGTTCATATGCATAAATAATAACTAACTGAATGATTTACAAGAGTTGAATTGCATACATGGAGGATCTATAACTACTAAACATACTGTGCATACTGTAACTTAGTATACTGGAATTGAATCTGATAACTGATAACTGAATATACTAATAATCTGAGTTACTGATAACTGAGTGCCTATTTTTGAAATTTCTAATTTTATAGAACTGAACTGAGTTCTATACTAAGCTGGGTGACTATTTATGACAGTCCTAATTCTGTAGAACTAAACTGAGTTCTATTTTGAAGGCTGAGACTGAAACTAAAACTGTGGGAGTTCTCACTTAACCGACATGCCCCTGAGTAAGTTGAGTGGGTTCCAACATCTAAACCTAGTTGGAAGGGTGTCAGTACCGTGCCATAAGTAAAGACAACTGTTGTGGTCAAGTCTATCTAACGTGTGACCCTGAGCAGAAAGTTAAGCCTACTCTGACAAGTGACCCCTGGGAGGTAGCCAAGACTTAATTTGATGGGTGACTCCTTGCATCCTATGCTGGATATGTAGTTCTGTAGAGTGAGACTACTACTAACGACTTTTCCTGCTTAACAGAAGAAGTCATCACCACTACACTCACTCGGTGCTAGTTTCTAATCCCAACTAAATGATACTGACTGGGTATACTAAACAGGATTGATACTAAGATTACTGAGTTTTCCTAAGTTCTGTAACTGACTTAGTTCTATAGATTGTGATGTGACTGATACTATTCTATAACTTACACTACTTTAAGTAATAGCTAGATTATCGATTATTAAATATCCCTAGGACTCGATAGCATGAAAATTAAAGCAAGACATTATCTTGAATAACATAACAATGTTCACTTGGTCATAATTCATTCATAGAGACATTTCATCAAACATTTGTAATGCATTAACTTATACATGGATGGGGAATACATGTTAGCATGCTATAATGGTATTATATCATTCTCATAGATAATTTATCAAACATATAAGAAGCATACTTGGTTCATTAAATCTTAAACACTTAGGGTTAATATGGTTACAACAATCAACTTACAATTTGAAGGGTTTATCATGAATATCATGTAATTTAACACATATTAGAATCAATTCTTGGAACTTGTAATCTAAATCATGGATTAAAAATTAAACAACATCATGAACATGAATTCAATCTAATTCAAACATGGAAGTCATAAATCTTGTATTTTAAAAAAGGATTCTTGGGCTCCATGGAAGGTAAGGATCAATGGATGAACATCTAACATACCTTAATTCGATGAGTTCTTAGAGAAATTCTTGGGATTGACCTTGATTCTGAAGATCTAGGGTTTGCTTTCTTGAGAGAGAATTTTCTTTTGATTTTTAGGGAAAAGTGAGTAGTGAAGGATTTTACACGTTTTTAGGACTTAAAGTCCACATCTAGGAGGAATAAAATCATGGAAAAAGAATGTTTTAACCTGGGTGCAACTTTAATTTTTTGTGAAATTTTCCTGATCTGGACCTCTGTCGTGGTACGTCACTAGTGCCAGGCCACTGGAAAATGATGACTGGGAAATCTTATGGTGGTGCGACGTGGTGGTATCGCGTTGCCACTTTATTTGTGAACTAGAAATTCACTACGACGTGGTGTAATCACATTGGTATACTAAAAATTGACAATTGTGAACTCGGTCTATGGTACGACACACCAATATTGTGGATCAACACTAAAAATTAACAATTGCTATTTTGGCACATCTGTGATACGCTACTGGCCTGAATGATGATGTTTAATGACTGAAACTTAAAATCTCCATAACTTCTTACCTAGTTTTCAGTTTAGGAAAACTTTATATCATTGAAAAGCTAATTGAATTTCCTACATAATGGCAGGATCAAATCTAAAAATTACTGAGCATTTCAAAAATTTTATTTAAGATAACCCATGTACTGAGGGTTAATCTAGGCTAGGGAAATTTGGGGTATTACAATTTGATTCTGCTTTGTTAATTGTTTATTAATGCAACTGATGAAGAAGACAACACAAAAGTAAGAGAAAGTGAGAGAATGTAACGTATTCTATGCCACACGCTTAATAAGGTGGAGAAAGCTTATCTGCACATCGCGTGACATAACAAAACTATCCTCAGGAAAATTTTATTTGACAACAACTACACATGTTAAAATCCTCCCTTATATAATGTACTAATATATGTGTATATGTGTATATATACATACATACATATATATAGTCTTACTGCACGTTTGTTGCACGTGTGCTATGTTTATTGTTGACTTATTATATAGTTAATCATTAAAATCTTAAGTAAATTATGTAGTAGGTAACTCATGGATGATAGTAATATATCATAGCATTTACAACTTAAAATTTTATTTTGTCGAATTGATGGATTTTGACATTGAATTCCCATGTTAGTTTTATTCATGAATATGTTGCATTGAAGTCGTGTCAAGGGCTATATCTATACATTATTTTTGTTTATTTTGGATATTTTGTATTATCGATTCAATTTGATCAAACTTTGAAATCACTAAGCTATCAGTAAAGAATATAGTATTGTCATTGTTCTGTCAACTCCTTAAATTTATGATATTATTACATAGTTGCAAAACATTAGCTAAGTAGATACATTCTAAAAAATTTGACTGCGGAAGTTCATGTCTCATCTTATTCCCCTGACACTATGAAATCAATATAATTGAAGTATAGTTAGAATGATGTAATTTATATGCTTATTTGGATTAGATTAATTCGAAATATTTTAGCTATCAAAGCTCACCTAATACTTTCTTATAGATGATATTGCTTGTGTATTTTTCTATCTTTCAATCTGGTTATTCAGTCATCACCAAAAATCTTATTGTTGCCATTGGTATTCCTCTTGAAAGTAGCATATATAATTTTCCATGTGAGAAAATATATTGTGGTTGATACAATCCAATATTTGGGATTATTTTTCTTTATGTTTTATTTATCATCATTGCAAAGCACAAATATATTGGAAACTGCTTTTGGATAAATTTAAAGGATATCCTTCATTATTTAGTGGCGATAGTTGCATTCTTGGAATAAGCACATGCTTGTTAGCATATTGACCATTTGTTTCTTCAGTATGTATGAAATTATTATCAAAACCTCTATAAATTAGTCTTGTTCGATTGCATAAACTATAAACTATTCCATATTGCTAATTTTGTTTGTCTAATAAGTTTAGAACTATCACCATGTTTTGACATATGTGTAATTGTTGAGCCATTTATTTGTAGTGGTATTTCAAATCTTGAGTGAGCGGTTCGACCTCCCAGTAGTATTGCTGCTGCTACCTTACTGGTTGTCAAAGCTAACGCTATCATACCTCTTGATCTAACACTTACTAATAATGCACGATATGGAAATATTTTTCCAATGTCTCTCGGTCCATCTTCAAAGAATAATGTTAGTTTTTATGTGTAGACACATTGTAGTATGGTGTTGAAAGCTTGTACCTGTTCTCGATTTAGCTTTGATCGCGCGTCAACATTTTTGACTGAAACCTTCACGAAAAGTTCTTCCATTATTTCTCTACTTTTAGACTTAGGATTTTTATGAACTGTTTGATTTATTTGAGTCATATCATATATTTCAACACTTGTACCCATACTCTCCAAATAATAATTGATACTTTTCACTGTACATTGTAGTTGAGCTTCTGCTGAATTGGGATGCATCATCTGAAAGTCTTTGGATATATCTGGGTAGTATGTGTCCCATAGATTCCTAACATCTGTTGGGCTGCAATGAAATAAAATTGTGGAAAATAAAGTTCGAAGACCTGAAAGCATCTTAAAGAAGGAAGCCTCATGTAACATTCTAAAATACTATTATCCATTCTAATAGCCCTCTTTCTTTGGCTGCTTCCTTGAAAGTATCACATTTTTCCAATTAATTGTTAGTAATTCTTCAAATGAAGTATCCACTCGCACATGATTCAGCAAGACTCTCTCGTAATACCTTTCACCCTCTCTTGGATTAGTTGCCAAATTAATTATATTTGTTAATTTAGGTTTTTTATTGAAATTAAACATACAACTTAAATAATTGTTTTATGCTTAATTACCGATATTTATTCGAGCAATGACGTAGCGCGACTTTTTTCATTCAAATTTTGGAATGGGAGTTCCAGACGTAATACTTTGGAAATTCTCCATATAGATATTCGTGAGCCTTAGTGTCTATTGAACACAACCTGAAATACTTGATAAGCATAGTTTGCCTTACAAAGTCTGAACACATGATAGTTTGTAATTTTGCTTCTTCCAGTAGTACACTATGTGTCATGTTAAAAATTACTAATATCAATAACCATTTTGTTTTTTGAAAAATATTCCTTACTATATATTCCAAATGTGTAAAAAATTTTAAAGTACCTGATTGTTTGTCTGGGAGATGTAACTGTAGGTTAATAACTGTCAATTGCATTTCACTTAGATTAAACACATATATTCTTTGTAGTGCTTCTGGTGGTGACAACTAACATTCCTGTTGAAAGCTTTTGATTTCATCAATGAATTTTTCCCCATCATCAGACTCAATATAAACCACACATTTTTCATGCCTTTTATATTTATACTAGTGTAGATACTTTATGACTTTAACTCCTGAGAAGACCTATACATTAATATGGAAATTGTATTTTGTTAACAAATAAGCATTGTAGGGAACAATCCATTGGTTATTCATTTTCATTCAGCGAATATCATTTTATCTCCCATCATCTCTTCTCCTGTAAATTGGGTATCTATCCTTTCCTTGTATCATTTTGCTGTTGTATGCTCGAGGATAATGAAACTTACATTGACCATCCATCATTGACATTTCGGATGCTTTTGTCTCAAGGTCCATAGATCATACGCTTGATAACTACTTCATTCAATTCTGGATACTTATCCTTGTCTGGCAGTTCTGCTGAAATATATCTATCATGCTGATCTACTAATGTTATCTTATGTCCTTCTTTTAAAATTAGAAAAAGGTGTATATATGGTAAGCCTATCTTTTGAAATTCTACCACAAAAATATGTGCGGCAACAGGTCCAAAAATTTCTTTCTTGATGATTTGATCTTTAAGGTCTTCCAATTTTGCACTAAATACTCTAGTCACCAGATCAGGCCTATCTTGGGATAGTTGACCTATAAATAGTTATTCTTGAATCTCTGGCCATTCTTGATTTCATGTCATGGTAATAAATAGATATGGACTTCCAAACTCTTGAACTAGAGCCATAACATCTATATAGCACTGTCTCATATCCCTTGGTCCTCTAATGAATGATCCTGGAAGTATACCTTTTGTCGGACCTTTTCTACTCTACATTCTCCTACTATGACACTATTAATAATACCTTGTAATATTTCCCTTCTATAATTTGATTATTCAAATCTAAAATATTCTAGTCTGGTTGTTTCTAATTTTATTTACATATCCACTGCAAATTATTGCAATAATCTGCCACAGAGCAATAGTATTGATTTTTCTTCTGGTCGATCTTGAAGTTAATAGCAATAGTAATCTCTACTAGAGACACTTTCTTTTGCTTCACGGCCCACACCTTTAAGAAAAATGAAGTACTCTATATTACTTTTAATTGTACATAATTTTAGTTATGCAAGGCAATAATTTAAGCTATGTCAAACTTCGCTTTGTATTTTTTAAAGAGGAACTAAAGAACTGGTGGTTGGTTGAAATGTATTTACCTTTATAAATCTCAATTTTTCATTAGGAATTATTGTTTTTGGTAGGTGTGTATAAGTAATAATATTTAGTACCAAAATTAGTTGGTGCATGCATTTAACTATACTAACGTTGTTCTTCATTGGTGATAATATCTGCTGCTGTTGTGTATGAAAGAGTGGCTGTATTTGCACTTGTAGTAGAATTTGTAGTGATGCTACTATTTGGATTGTGACATTTCATTATTCCTTAATGCCAACCTGCTTCACCTTTGGGTAGTATTAAAAGATATTGAAGGGGATCATAACAACAGTAGTAATATTTAACATGATGTGCGTTCCCAGAGTGTTCATGAATAGCAATATCTCTTTCAAATGGCACATTAGGATTGTTTTCGTCTATCCAAATTGCTTTCACTTGATCTATTGTTAGTTTTTTATATACTCATTGATCCAAGAAAGCATTTGCAACTATACATATTTCTAAAATTTTTAAACTTGTATGGTATTTAAGGTGTGAAAAGAATTGTGCAGATGAATTTTTGTCCATTATTTTGCTCATTTTTCCCATCACTTCATATGATAAAGTTGCATCTTGAAGTATTCACATTCTATTTTCCAATTCATGGACTGTATCATAGATGTACAACTAAAAGTAACGGGGCGTATCATCCGTTGGGATCAATGATTGTAGATGGTGATATAATTGTCCGTGTGTCTTAAAATGGTAAACTCCCTTTCTGGAAGATGCTAGTTCTGTATCGACCTTTACTCTAAAAGATATAAAAGCAAAAATGCTATTATATGCTCTTGTAATTTTTATGAATAACTTGGCTTCTTCCGATTCATACACAAATAATCCATATGTGTCATTTGGAACTTCGTTGGCTGCTAAATATATCCACTTCCACAACAAAATTTTGGTGTCTCATACTCAAACCTCTTGGCATGGCAGAAGACGCAATTAGTTTTCATTTCCAGCTTATGAATAGACGATGTAGATATATTTCCAATATTTTTTGCTATAGGTTAATACTTTGGTGATGTCACTTAAACGCTCTAAACTAAACATATAATGTATTTTAGTAAATATACCTCTATTATAATTATCATATGATAAAGCATTTAGTATCCAATTTCTTTTCCCCTTCTTTGGCTATGGTTTTTCAACGTGTCCATCTGCCAAGGATTGATTTATAAAAAATGTTTTTTCCACTCGTCGCTCCATTTCTACATCAGTCATTACTCCATGTTTGCGCCCTATCAATTGAGTAATGTGATCATGTTACTAATGTGTGAAAAGTAATATATTTTACCGTTCATTATAAAAGGTACAATTTAACTTTTGTTAAGCTTACCTAATATTTTGAGATGGTGATTCTCCTGAAATTCCATGATAAATTTTCAGACATTCGATGAAACAGTGAACTATTTAATTTTTTGAAATTGTTAATTCTTAAATGGTAACATTATCAAGAAATTCATAAATTGTATAGTACCTATGGTATAAAATTTCTTTAACGTCTCTTTTTGTAGGATAGTTGTCCTTATATATTTGTAACACTACCTAATCTGCATAAAACAATCATATTAAAATCATTTGAAGATATATTTGTCAAAATAGAAAATGTAAGAATACAAGGTCTAAATGGAAAAGAATTAATGAAGTCTTGTCTGACAATCGTGGTAATCCATTTTTATTTTTATGATTTGACACTATGATAGTAGAGAAGTAAGTATGTTCTGAAAGAAAATAGTAAGTTGTAGGTAACTACTAAAGAGAATGACCAATTTACGTTTATCTCAAACTAAGTATTTGATTAGATTCTTCAAGTTTAGTTTATTTGAATTACGAGTGAAAGTATAAGCATTGAAGTGCACCACTGAAATATCGAGTATTATGTAAAAAAACTTAACTTATAGTCTATTTTGGACGGAGGCAGATGAGGTGTAGAACTTTGGAGAGCAGATGGATTAAGCATTTGAATATCTATAGATGAATGGAAATTGATTCACACATGACATTTAACCAGACAAGCGTGGCAATGAAATATGGATAATTAAGTAAAAGATTTAATTAATAATTTTTTAGCAATGGTGGTCGCATCTTTGGACCAAAATTTTTTTTTAGACATATGACCCCAAATTTCCTTTTTACCTTCAGTAGTTATTCAACCAAAGTTGGAAATGTATGACAAATAGGAAAAAAATTAAATAGAACTAAGGCAACCAAAAATCATCTGGAAGAAAGTCTCTTTGAAAGCTCATACTCCATTTGTATTTTTGGGGATGATCAATGATATGTAATTAAATAAGTCTTTAGTAAATGTGAGAATCCTAAGAGGTGAGTATCCTTATGCAACAAGATGTATTAATTTAATTTAATAGATTTCATAAACATAAAAATGAGTATTTGTCAAGAACATAATTAGATTAGAGGCAACATAGTATCGGGGGGTGGGGGGGGGGGGGGGGAGAGAAAGTCATTTTGAGAATTCATTAATAGCTTGACTATTTAGGCCAATAATTTTTAAATAATTACAGAGTGGGTATCGTATACGATAATAACATAAATGACATAAAAGATACGAATTGTATCCGTGATGTTGTAAGATAAGTTGAAACTTCCAATCTAATCTCGGGTGAGAAAGATTTTGCATACAGTTAAGTCAATACGTAATTGTGAAGTGTAGGGTAAGCAATTGTGAGAATGGTAGTAGTCGTTAAACGATTGAAGGGAAGCAATTATGAGAATGATAGTAGTATTCAAAAGATTGAAGGGATAAACCTACAACTCCTTTAGAAGAGTGTAGAAGTTGTTGTTGGTTTAGAGAATCTGAAATATGTGAATTGACACACAAACAAAGCTGGTAATGAAAACAAGAAATAAGTTAGTTATACATTAAGATAAAATAACATATATGACTTTAATTTTCCCCATTAAAGAAATAATTTATGCTGAGCGTTAAGGAGATTTAACAATAAACACAAGTCTTTTAGCTAAACAACACATAACAGAGACATATTTTTCCAAAGGCAAATATCTCTGGCCCATTTTTAAAAATTAGATAGCTCCTAACGTTATAAGTAAGAGCGATTAAGCACGACAAATGAATGGGAACTGCCGAGTGGCTACAATGTACAATTTATTATTTATCTCAGTTTTATTGTATAACATATGGATAGGTTATACAAACTACAAAAGATCATTGTATAGGCAGGTATAAAATGTTAGAAGTAGAACGGATGAATAGAAGTGTCTACAAATTGTTTTTTTAGATAATTCTCGGTGGTAGGTTATAATATAATGTACAATAGATTCAATGAACAAGAAAGTATAATAAAGCTTCGTAGCTAGAAAATTAAACCAAACTACGAAATTTGTAGATCATACATAAGTATAACAATAACCTGATTTGTGGGATGTTATAAAAATGAAATTGTTAATCACCAAATTTCTAATAAAATTTCATAAACAAAAGAGAAGGATCTAACTCTATAATATTATGCATAACCAGAAATATGCTATTACTAAAACATGTTCAATAATAGTAAAAATACAGCGGAGACATAGATGAGACATTTTCTCGAACCCGAAAGGTCGTAGTAGAGTAATAGCGCATAGTTGTTTATTGCTGAAGAAGTTTTATTTTTTACACACTTATTTTGTTAAATTTAACGTGCCATAGAAATTAGAGTCAATGCTCCTGGGTAAACAAAAAAGTAATTCGTCAAGTTTTTGAAGAACGTTAATTTTTCAACATTGTGAATACTTGGGATACACACTCCGGTTACAAACAATTAGTAATAACAACATTGTTATTATTGTCTTCCTTCCCACAAATTTTTGCAGTAGAGTTACTTATCATCATTGAAATGTTTTATAACCAAGATCCGTAATAAATTTTTACATTAACACCTTGTTCATCATATAATTTGGTGTTCTAAAGGTGTATGGGGTTTGAGAATTGACTGGAACTAATTATTTTATTTTGATGAAGAAATATATCTCAATGAACTGTGATAATCGATCAGAGTAGCAGATTTGATGTTGTAGAATAAATAATTGTATAATAATTGACGTGAGAAACCTTTTCCAAAAGGCAAAGATCATATCAATTCAATTGTTAATGTTTACAGAGAGAATGAAGTCTGACGGTGAGATTTCATCATGTTATTTGTTTGTAAGGTGATAAAATATTGTGGAAGCCACTGTTGTAGAGGAATCATTTTGGATGGGATTCAACTGAACGGGGTAGTTGTGAAGTGTTAGGTTGCCTCTCATCAAGAAATAGCGTATAGTATTCTTAATTTAATTTTTATTTTTAGGTTTATAACTCTAATTTGAGGGGCTAAAAATTAATTACAATTTCTGGGGTTTGATGGTCATTCCAGGGCAATATGAGCATCAAGATTTTTCGGTATTTAATTGGATTTATTTATTCTGTAATAAGTCATCAGACGATAGTATTTTAAATTTTCTTGTTAAACCATGAATTTGTCGTGCTTATGATTGAAAAGTTTATGACAATAGTCCTATTTAAAAAAATATATCGATTAGTCTCACATCCTCCATATAAGAAGTAACTGAAATAAACTACACTGTAATTAAATCTAGCCAACTATATGGATAGTGACCTTAAAATTCACACATTAAATAACATGTAAAGATGTTTATTCATTTTTTGATTGCTACTGGAATAATTGCGATCCTATTACATTATAGTGGTAGATAGAGTATAAGTAATCAATAGTAGATGCCGACATTATGTGTTAATTTTGTGAACCACGCTAATTATATTAGACCGGTACAGTTTTGGGGAGATTTATTTGAAATCCAGGACCAATAACCAAGTGAAGTGGTTTGAAAGAGACTTAGTGTTTAGTAGGTGATTTTAGGTTAATTTTGCCAAAACTATCGCTTTTTCTATCTTACCTCCCTTCTTAGTTGTCGTTCTAATTTATCTTTTTTGGAAGAAGATTTTATGGGAATTATGCCAAGGCATTTGCTTTCTATTATCTCTCATCTTCCTTATTAATTATAGTTCTAGAGTAACTCTATGTAAATGCCTATCCCATAAAAAGTACAGAGACTTCTTCTCCATACAATTTACTGCATCGTTTAACCCATACAATGCCTTTTCTTGTATTTTTAAATTAGGTGGTAAGTTACAACTTGCTTGTTAGGTTCATTTAGTTATGCGCATCTAAAGAAAATTTTATGTTTTGAATTAGAATATTGTATATGAAATAATAAGTAGTCTGACAAAGCATCTACTACTCAAACAAGAGATCCATTGGGACAGACCCCCAACTGACTAGAACTGATCTAAAAGAATGCTCAAAACACTATGAAATCAGAAAAACTATAGATATAGGTCCTCGAATTATGAGGACTCACCAAAGATAAAGATGTAGATGAGATGCTCGGAGATCACTGTCGCCTCTGAGACTGAGCATCTGAACCTACATTATGAGACAGTACACAGACGTATATGTGGATCAGTACTTTGAGGATGTACTGAGTATATGGGGGTGTATGCAATGATTCAAACAACAAAATCGTCAATCTTTATAAAAATCGTGCATGCTGATACAACTGACTCACTTAGCTTGAATAACTCAAAAAATTGTAAATCTCATCTATTATGAATAATGGGACACATAGTATAAATGTCATGAGTCAATATACTTATTTCTGAAATCTGTAGCTCCCTTCTCAAAATATATATTTGATTAAATTGCGAGCCTTTACACTTAGCTTTTAAACCAATGGGGAAACATACATTTGAATGCTTATGTTGATCAATAGAGAAAATAACTCATCTTGAAGGAAAATACTTTAGGAACTGATTATTTACTTTAACTAGCAGAGAGGTTCTCTAAACCGACATACACATTACGAGCTATATGGAGTCCAACGTCTTGTCCTCCTAAGGAAGAAACCTCACGTTAAGGAGAAGAGTCTTACTCTTACCAAGGAGTATAACCTCAACTCAGTGATCACAATCTGTGCCTCGGGCCCATAATTCTCAATCCTACAGTGGCACATAGTTCTGGGGTTTGAAACAGTAGTAACTTACCCAACTCAGTGCTAAATACTACTCTCTTTAATTAGCTACACTCATATCATGGAAATCCACACTAAAACTCATACAAGGGTTTACTGGAGACCAGTTATGCATTTAACATTATGAGAATAACTCTGGGCTGTGGATTTCAAAACATATGTAAGGATCAAAAGATCAAATACTGTTTATACTATTTATTATCAATGTATCAACTCATATCAATGCATTGAAAATCATCATGCTTTGTGTGTTTTTCTCAAAATCCTACCATAATACCAAAATAATAGCTTCAAATCACAATCTCATACCTAATTCAATGGAAAACTTTAATCAATGGCTCAAATCATGCTCATGATATTCAAAATCATAAAAGAACATTCTTTAACTCAAAGAAAAAATGAAATTTCATAAAGAAATCACATCATGCTAAAAATTTCTCAACAAAATACTATGGGTAAAAAATTCAATATTTGAAATCATAGATAATCCGTATAAACATAGCTTTTGGGCACAAGGGCAAAAGGGTATTAATAAACTTGGATGAACAACTTGCTTTTAAGATGTTATTGGAACTGTTGAATGCGGGTTCTTGAAGATTTTGACTTGGGAGTCTTGAATCTTGACTCAATTTAGAAAATCGATGGTGAACCCTTGATATTCTTGGAAGAGGATTTGGATGCTTAGTGTTTTTAGTTGAGGGAAATCTTGAGAAAAATCTTATATAATGCTTGTAGTGATCTTAATTCTGATGTTTATACGGTTTAAGAGGCTTGGAAAAAGTTCAAAGTGCCCTTTTTAACTTCTGTACGAAGCTGGAAAAATTAAACTGGAAACTTGACTTTATGGGCCAACGCGATGTGCCACTATTATGCTGGCTCACTGGAAATTGAGAAATGGGAATCTGGGAGTCACCATAATCTGGAACTATCACATTGTCCCACTGGTTGGGACCTAGAACTTCAGTGTGTTGCGTCACAATCGCGCTAGGCCATTGGAAATTGACTATTGGGAAATTGGGGTCCTTCGCGATGCGCCACAATCAAGAAGTTCCACTGAGATTTGACAATTGTTAAATAGACCCTCTCCGCGATGCGCCAAATACTAAAATAACAATGTTTCATGACTAGAACTTAAATTAGCCATAACTTCTTGCCCAGTTATCAATTTTGGAAAGATCTTATATCATTGGAAAGCTAATTAAAATTGTCATATGATAAAAAATCGAAATTATGGAAGTTCTATATGGTTTAAACATTACTCACTTAGAAAGTCATTCCTCAACCTTTTAGACATTAAATTAGGCTTAGGGAAAAGTTTGGGGTAGTACAATATCTATCCCTTGAGAATATTCTTCCTCGAATGTCACTAGCTAGACTAAGTATACGGAGAAAACTAAGTATGCACAGCTGAAACAACTTGCTAAACTGACTCTACATCATTCTAAACTCTTGAATATCTCAGAGAATGCATGAACTTATATTAAGAATAGCTATATAGCTGAAACTTTAATTTAAATAGGGCTGAGTTAAGGAAGAATAGTACCTTCGGCTTGATCTGAACTTGCGGAGAAGAGGTGCGGGTACTTGGATTGCATATCTGCCTCACCTTCCCAAGTAGCACCCTCAACTAACTGGTTTCACCACAATAATTTGACCACGGGAACCTCTTTGTTCCACAGTCTACGAATCTTGTGGTCTAGAATCTCTTCAAATGAAACGCTAGTCGGGATATCTGGGATCTCTGATGGATCCACTACACCAGAATCATCAATGTGCTTCTTAAGCGTGGAGACATGAAAGATAAGATACACAGCTGACAACTCTGTGGGCAACTCAAGCTCATATGATACTCTTCCCACACGACTTAGCATTCTATAGGGGCCCACATACTAGGGACTAAGCTTTCCCTTCTTTCCAAACCTTTTCACCCCTATCATGAGCAAAATTTTCAGATACACCAAATCATTAACTTTAAACTCAAGGTCTCTTCTTCTCACATCTGCATATGACTTTTGACGACTCTAAGCTGTCTTCAATATTTCTCTAATCAACTTCACTTTCTCCATATCCTCAAAAACAACATTAGGTCCAACTAAAGTAAATTTACCAACTTCAAACCAACCTATAGGTGATCTACACCTCCTCCTATATAAATCCTTAAATAGTGCCATCTTGATGCTAGCATAGTAACTATTATTATACGCAAACTCAATCAGTGGAAATTACTCATCCGAACTTCCCTTGAAATCAAGAGCACATACCCTCAAAATATCTTCTAGAGTATGGATGGTCCTCTCAGTCTGACCATCTATTTCTGGGTGAAAGGCTGAACTAAGATATACTTCAGTACCATGACCCTTCTAAAAAGATCTCCAAAACTGGAAAGTAAACTTAGTACCTCTATCTGAGACGATAGACAAGGGAACTCCATGCAATCTAACTAGCTCCCGAATATACAACCTAGCATAATCTTAAGTTGTATAAGATGTATGCACTGGCAAGAAATGAGATAACTTAGTCAACCTATCTACAATAGCCCAAATAGAATCATGATGATGATGCAAAAGGGGCAATCCAGTCACAAAATCTATGTTCACCTCTTCCCACTTCCAAGTGGGTATACTAAACTCTTATATTACACCACCAGGTCTCTGGTGCTCTACCTTAACCTATTAGCACATTGTACATCTCTCCATAAACTCTGCTATATCCTTCTTCATACTACCCCACCAATAGACTTCCCGCAAGTCACGGTGCATCATGGTAGCACTAGGATGAATGGAATATCGCATGCCATACACTTTAGCGATAATTGTCTGCCTCAGATCATCAACACAAGGAACACACAATCTACCCTATAATCTTGACACACCATCTCTCCCTTGGGAGAAAATTTCTACCTTTTTTCCTTAACTAACTCCTTTAGTCTGGCCAAACTAGAATCCCTATCTTACTTCTCCTTCACTTTCGAAACTAAAGAGGATTCAGAACTACTCTGAACCAAAATATTCCCCTTAGTGGAATTAAGCAACCTAACACCCAGTCTATCAAAGTAATGAACCTCATGAGCTTACTCTTTCTTATCTTCCTCTATTGAGTAACACTACTCATAGACATCCTGCTAATGGCATCCACCATAACATTGGCCTTGCCCGGGTCATATAACACCCTCATATCATAGTTTTTTAGCAACTCCAACCATCTCCTCTGTCTAAGATTTAACTCCTTCTGAGTAAACATATACAACAGGTTCTTGTGATCAGTAAACACATCAACATGTACACCTAACAGGTAGTGTCTCCAGATTTTTAATGCGAAAACCATAGTAGCTAATTCAAGATCATAAGTTGGGGAATTCTTTTCATGCGGTTTCAATTGTCTAAAGGCATAGGCTATAACCTTACCTCTCTTCATAAACACACAACCCAAGCCAACTCTAGAGGCATCACAATACACCACAAAACCATCCGTACCATCAAGAAAAATTAACACAGAAGCTGAAGTGAGGCGAGTCTTCAAATCCAAAAAACTCTTCTCAAGAGAATCTGACCACAGGAACTTAACGTTCTTTTAGGCCAATCTAGACATAGGTGATGCAATAGATGAGAAACCTTCAACAAAATTGAAGTAATAGCTAGCTAGACCAAAGAAATTTCTAATATCTGATGGAGAGATAAGTCTAGGCCAAATTCTTACAACTTTTGTCTTTTGGGGATCAACTCTAATGCATTTGGCTAAAATAATATGACCGAGAAAGACTACTGACCTTAGCCGAAATTCACACTTACAGAATTTGGCAAATAACTGATGATCTCTAAGAGTTTGCAAGACAATTCTAAGATGATCTGTACGGTCATTCATAGTATGGGAGTACACAATGATATCATCTATGAACACTATGACAAATATTTCAAGATACTGTCTGAACACTCGATTCATGATATCCATGAAATTTGTTGGTGCATTGGTTAGCCTAAAAGACATGACTAGAAAATCAAAGTGACCATAGCGGGTTCAGAAGGTTGTCTTTGGAATATCATATTCCCTCACTTTAAGTTGATGATAGCCGGATCTAAGGTCTATCTTGTAGAAATAACCTGCATCTTGTAATTGATCAGACAAGTCATCAATTCTCGGAAGAGGGGACTTATTCTTGAATGTGACCTTATTAAGCTGACGATAGTCAATGCACATATGCAAAGAACCATCTTTATTTCGTACTAACAGGACGAGTGCTCCTCAAGGAAAAATAATGGGACTTATCTAGAAGATCTTTGAGTTGCTCTTTTAATTCCTTAAGCTCTGCGGGTGCCATATGGTATGGAGGAATATAAATAGGTTGCGTATCAGGTAGAAGGTTAATCCCGAACTCTATCTCTCTATCTAGAGGTACCCCTAGGAGATCTTCTGAAAAGACATCAGGAAACTCATTAACTATACTGACTGGATAAATAGTTGGAGTCTCAGACTTAGTGTCCTTATCCTAAACTAGATGATAGATGCAACCTTTGGATATTAGCTTTCTGGCTTTAATATAGGATATAAAATGACTCTTGGGAGATACTAAGCTCTTGCACCACTCAAAAACTAGCTCATCAAGAAACTAAAACTTAACCACACGGGTACAACAGTCTATAGATGCATAACAAGAGTGAAGCCAATCCATACCCAGAATTATATCAAAATTCACAATATCTAACTCTATCAAATCAGCAAATATAACTCTATAAAGAACAGTAATGGGATACTTTTTATACACTTTTTAGCAACAAACGACTCTCCTACTGGGGTAGAAACTAGAATGGGCTTAGGGATATTTTTTGGACTTATTTTAAAGTTCATGACAACTAACGGGGTCACATAAGAGAAACTTGACCCAGGGTCCAACAACATATTAACATAAAAGTGAAATACATAGAGTATACCAGTTACAACATCGGGAGAATCCTCCTGCTTCTGATGGGATGACAAAGCATAGAATCAGTTCTGGCACTGTCCATCACCGGTACTGGATAAATCTCCCTGAGGAAGGGCTGAAAAGGTTAAAGAAGCTGGGGCACTAGTAGCCTGAGTCTGAGGTCGGGCATCTCTGTTCCCCTGTCTAGCATGCAGGTACTCTCTAAGTCTGTGGCCCATCTTTCCACAACCAAAACAACCCCTCTGATCTTCTAAGCACTCACCGGGATGGTCCCTTCCACACTTAGTATAGGGAGGATACCTAGGTCTGTTGCTTACACTATTCTGGGATCTAGACATAAAAGACTTATTCTCTTACTCCTGCCTGGTTCTAGGCATGAGAGCACTAGATGATGAAGGTGCTGGAATAGATGAACGATTCTGAAACTGAGGCCAATTACCTCTATAGGATCTAGTCTTGCCATGCTCAAACTTCTCTGATTTAGCCCTCTTATTTTCCCTTACTCTATTTTTCTGCCTTATTTTATCTTCCTCAATCTGTTGAGCATTCATTATTAGCCTGAAAAGATCTATATCCCTAGTGAGCATAGCAGTCCTACACTCTTTTGGAACCAAACCAGACACACCGGTCATGAACTTACTCATACTAGATCGGGTGTCAGCTACCAAGTCAGGAGCATACTTAGCTAACTGGTTGAACTTAAGCTAATACTCCTTGAAAGTATTAGAGCCTTGCCTCAGGTTTATAAAATCCTCTATCTTCGCTTCCCTCATCTCAAGTGGGAAGAACATATCCAAGAATACATCTTGGAACACCTTCCAAGTCATAGGAGCAATATCCTTCCCTTTTTCTTCCTCCACGCCACAACCCAGTCATAAGTAATGTATTTCAAATGATAAAAGCCTAATTCTACATTCTCCTCTTCAGTCACATACATAACCTGGGTGATCTTCTTTACCTCATCAAGATACAACTATGGGTCCTCTCCTGCCTTCGACCCATAGAACTCTGGTGGATTCATCCTCATAAAATCTCGAATCCTAGATGTAGCTAAATCACCTCCTTGCTAATATGGAATGATAGTATGAACATTAGCAGTGACTACCTGGGATAACGCCTAAAAAGCTTTCTTAAACTCAGCAGGAGACATATTCTCATTCCGGGGATCAACAAACTGAGGTTTCTGGTTATCATTCCTATGGGCATTAGCACTTCGAGAAGGCATTTTTTGTAATAAAAAAGTGCAAATTAATAGCAGAGAGAGACAACTGTAAGCACGATGAATTGTGAAAAAAAGAGATGACTTTTTTCTAAGGTGTCTTGTATCCCCTAGCTCATAGATATGGCATGCAACACAGCGATGACCAAGACTCTATGTAATACAACTTTTCAAACTCCCTAGGACTTCTTAAACCTTAGGCTTTGATACCAAGTTTGTAATGCCCTAAAATTTTATCCTGAGACGTCACACGGTGCTTAAGGATACAAATAGCCCTAAGCTAACCCTTTGAGCCTACTAATACTTCTAACATTTACCGTAGGACAATTATAGCAAAACAACCATACTGTCATATCCTATTATAACTAAAATAACAAAAGAATACTATACGAATAGCAACATACTGAAAATTCTTAAATATTACTGATAGTCTAGTATAACAAAGCCTCTACTACTTAAACTAGAGAGCCATTGGGATAGACCTCCAGCTGACTTAAAATGATCTAAAAGTAATGCGTAAAACACTATGAAAGCGAAAAAACTGCATATATAGGTCTTTCAACCATGAGGACTCACCAAAAATAAAGATGTAGATGAGTTGCTCGGAGATCACTGTTGCTACTGAGATTGATCATCTGAACCTATATTATGAGACAATAAAGTATATAGATGTATATTTGGATCAGTACTTTGAGGATGTACTGAGTATATAGGGTGTATGCAATGATTAAAACTACAATATCATCAATTTGTATAGAAATCGTGCATACAGATACAACTAACTCACGTAGCTTGAATAACTCAAAAAAAATTGTAAACATCATCCATTATGAATAATGGGATGCATAGTATAAATCTCGTGAGTTAATATACTTATTTCTGAAATTTGTAGTTCTATTCCCTTCTCAAAGCATATATTTGATTAAATTGTGAGCCTTTACACTTAGTTTCTAAACCCTTGGGAAAACATACTTTAAAAAACTTGTCTTGATTAATAGGGAAAATAACTCATCTTGAGGAAAATACTTTAGGAACAAATTTTTTACTTTCACTAGTAGGGAGGTTCTCTCAACCGACAAAAACTATGCGAGCTACATGGAGTCCAACATTTTTTCCTCACAAGAAAGAAACCTGACATTGGGGAGAATCATCATACTCTTGCCAGGGAGTATAACCTTAACTCAGTGATCACTATCTCTGCCTTGGGCCCATAAATCTCAATCCTATGGTGGCACATAGTTCTGGGGTATGAAATCGTAGTAACTTTCCCAACTCGGTGCTAAATACTACTCCCTTTAATTAGCTATGCTCATCTCATAGAAATCTACATTAAAACTCATATAAGGATTCACTGGATACCAAATTATGCATTTAACATTATGAGAATAACTCTGGGATGTGGATTTCAAAACTTATGTAAGGATAAAAAGATCAAATACTATTTATACTATTTAATATCAATGTTTCAACTTGTATAAATGCATGGCAAATCATCATACTTTGTAAGTTTATCTCAAAATTCTACCATAATACCAAAATGATAGCTTTAAATCACAATCTCATACTTAATTCAATGGAAAACTATAATCAATAGCTCAAATCATACTCATGATATTCAAAATCATAAAATAAAATTTTTTAACTCAAAGAAACAATGAAATTTTATAAATTAATCACATCATTCTCAAAATTTCTAAACAAAATACTATGGGTATAAAATTCAATATTTAAAATCATAGATAATCCATAAAAACATAGCTTTTGGCAACAATGGCGAAAGGATTGCCCTTGTTTAAACCCCACATACCTTAGATTAAGAAACTTGGATGAACAACTTGCTTTTAAGATGTTACTGAAACTCTTGAACGCGGGTTTTTGAAGATTTTGACTTGGGAGTCTTGAATCTTGACTCAATTTGGAAAATTTATGGTGAACCCTTGAGATTCTTGGAAGAGGATTTGGATTCTTAGTGTTTTTTGTTGAGGGAAATCTTGAGAAAAATCTCGAGAAAAATCTATATGATGCTTGTAGTGACCTTGATTTTTATGTTTGTATGGTTTAAGAGGCTTGGAAAAAGTCCAAAGTGCCCTTTTTAACTTCTGTACGAAGCTAGAAAAATTGAATTGGAAACTCGACTTTATGGGCCAACGCAATATGCCACTATCACGCTGGCTCACTGGAAATTGAGAAATGGGAATCTGGGAGTCACCATTATGGAACCATCGTGTTGTCCCACTGGTTGGGACCTGGAACTTCAGCGCGACGTGTCACAATCTCGCTAGGCCACTGAAAATTTACTATTAGGAAATTGGGGTCCTCCGCAATGCGCCACTATCATGGATTTCCATTAAAATTTTACAATTATTAAATAGACCCTCTCTAAAACGTGCCAAATACTAAAATAATGGTGTTTTATGACTAGAACTTAAATTAGCCATAACTTCTTTCCCAGTTATCTATTTTGGAAGGATCTTATATCGTTGGAAAACTAATTAAAATTCCCATATGATAAAAATTCAAAATTAGGGAAACTTTATATGAATTAAATGTTACTCACTTAGAAAGTCATTTCTTAACCTTCCACCGATGAAATTAGGCTTAGGAAAAAGTTTGGGGTAATACACGATCCAAACTAGAAAAAGTTGAATCACTTCTCTTTACTTAACACCAACTTGTGGTAGTTCCTACTTTCTTCCTTCTGTAATAAGCTGATAAAATTGGAAATGTTAGAAATAATAATTATTAATTAGTAATTAGATATGTTAATAATAATAATAGATAATTATTATGTATAATTAGTTCTAAATATATCTCCTACCTTTATAGAGGTTGATTCAACGTACTTTTTGACGTTGTAATCAAGGAAAAATCTTGCCTCTTTGAAAAGTATAACCCGTACACATTGTTCTCATTAAAAACTCCTAGACTTAATGAGTATATAAACGAGGTGAAAATATTTCATATTACGAGTTAAATATAACTCACATATCTGATAATATTGATATTCCTTAATTGTGAATCTCACCTAATTTCACAACCAATATTTTCGATGCTACAATTACTATAACTTGTAGTATCTTGTATAACTTGTACTGTCTTATGGCATTTGTTACAAGAACAAAACCATGGCTCATCTTTATTGAGAATCTCTACAATATTTGCATTGAACTTGTAAAATGAGTCATGTTCAGTGCTAATAAATAATAGTTTACATTATATTATATGCATATCAATGATCCGATGAAGAATGTTAAAGTGTCAGTGAGTAGTACTTGTGTTTCAGGTAGTGGCCCATCCATAATATTCTCGAATTTTACTTCTTTTGCTTTTTTTATTAACTTACTTTGTATAATTTCAAGATCTTGCTTTTTGGCCTTTATGATATCACGCCTGCAATTCCTATTAGGGTAGTTAAATATGATAGCAAATTTGAGTTAAGTATGTGTAAAATATATCTGTAAATAATTGTGATATAAAAAATTTAAAGTAATAGCTTTTTCAAAGATTGGATTGTTCAGCACTCTACTAACAGGTTTAGTTGAAATCCTATAAATTCCTAGTTTCAATAGGTCATATTAAACTCCCTGAATGGTTGCTAAATGAAATATGGTTTTATATAAAAACATAGAATTGGGTGAGGTTTACCATTATATATTGACACTCTTACATCACATAAACCAAGAATAGGTTTATCATCTTTTAGCTTTTCTAGAAATACACCATCATTTACCGTAAAATCTCCCATAGAGTAATAGTTGTTTGATCCTAGCTCCATTTTTAGTTAGAATATTATAGTAAATAATCTATGTATAGTTAAGCATGAGTAAGAATACATAATCTTTCAGTGGTAACAATAATCTCTCTTCTTTAGTTGTTACCTTTTTGATGATGGGATTTACTGCAACTAAGATGCAAATCAAGTCTAGAAATTGAGCATTTAAATTAGAGATATGCATAAGTAATTAACCATGGAAATAACGAATAATTAATGTAAAGCATTACCAAATAAAGTGCCATTTAGAAGTTTTTTGGCATGCTCTAATGATACAAAACCATTAGAGAAGTTATTGGTTGAGATGTCATGAACAAACTCTTTTACGCTGGTATTATCTGTAAAATACAATTCAAACTCTTTGTAAACTAAAGAGTAGTTGGGGTTGACACGATCCATTCGATCATTAGTGATGTAGTAACTTTTATTGGGCTTCAACAAGTCTTTCCATGTTTTGATATGCTTGTTGAATAAGGTTTTCTGAATCTTTGTCCCATAGGATTGATTTAAACAACATTATATGTCATCAATAAAGGCAATCTAAGTGATAGTATAACTAATATAACATATAAATGATATTACCTCTTCGTCAACTTATATTACAGTCCTGAAAAAGCCTTCATTCCTTGGATTGTTATAAGGTATTATTGATCCCCTTCGAATAACTAATACTTTCATAACCTAATCTACGAAGTATTTAGGTATCTTGTTACTAGGTACATTTTGTATAGATAGTTTATCTTCGATCGGCATACTGGATGAACATGAATGTTTGAAGTACATAGTTAAAAAATAAATTTCTTAATAAAGAAACTTAAAATGTCAGATATTTGAATACCACTGATTTCTTATTTCAGACAGAGAGAAAATTTGTAAATGGAGAAATTAAAGAGTGAACAAAATCATATAGAATAAATATATGCGAGGATTCAAACATACTGAAATATACTATGGTTATATATATATATATCTATGAGATTGGTTTTCATTTGAACAAATTTTGTGTAGCAAGCAACGACTACTTTTATACTTTTATAAATCTTAGGTGTTAATGATAAACTCAGATACTTATGGATAGAATAATTTTTAAAAATATTTTCTACAAGTAATGGGTATAGACCTACGAATCAACAACTATATTTTTGCATAATGTACATATAAAAAGGTTTGTCCATTATTTATGATATACGGTTGCATATGATATTGCAATTGATTCTTTAGGATGTAGGTGAAGATAAAATAGGTAAAGAGGTTTTTGAATACATCTATACATTAATAAAATTGAATAACACTTACAATTTTATATATATAGAGGTCATTTTTGCGAAGAACTCTAAAAGTTGGGCAGATATAGAAAACAAAGGGAGTTGAACAGATGATTTGGAAAGCTATGACGCGGATAGCATGCTACCATAATCAATCACTGCTAGAGTCTATAACTGTAATTAATTAGCACTAATGGGTAAATCAATAGTTGTTAAGTGAAAACATTGAGAAGTTTCAGAAGAATTTAATCGAACCTTAAGATATTCACAGAAGATGGAGTTTGATGAGGAATTTTTATATGATGCGTTGTTTTATAGATGGTGAAACAAAGTGCTACCAATTCTTATAAAGAGTACCATTTCCAAAAGTATGCAATTAATGAGGGGAAGGAGATGTGTGCGAAGCGTTGCTTTACTATTGATGGGTGTCTTGATTTTTAAAGTGTTTTTTAAATGTTGCATAGTTTTAGTAGGTTTTATTTGGGTAATTATGTTTTGTAGAGTAATTAGGATGGTAAAATTATAATTTAATAGTTAAGAAATGGGCCTCCCATGTATAAAAGCTTGTCGGTTATTATTATTAGTATTATTAGGTCATCTTAAATTAATTAGTAAGGCTGTGTTTTGTCGAAGGCCAGTAATTTTTGGCTTGATTTCCACCTGTACCTCTAAGTTTGCCTTGTATCTATGTATAAATTATTCCTTGATGGTCTCGTGTTCTAATCTTCTCCACTCTTTTCATTATCAACCACGAACGGTGTTGCGTAGCTACCTTTTAAATATGTACTTTAATCCTCGATCCAATACTCTTCTATGTAGGGTATATTACTCAGTGCATGGAAGATTTGAGAAAATATATAAAGTATGCAATAAGAAGTTGCCATTTTTAGTTTGAAGAAGTTGAAGAAACAAATGTACTGTGATAAAGCCGAGCAGAATCATACTATCCTACGATAGTGATAGATAGAGTATAAGAAATTATCAAGAGCTGTTATCATTATTTGTTAGTATTCTAAACAAAGTGAATTCTATTGGGATGCTTAAGTTAAATGGTTTGATGTTCTGATAGGCCACTACTAAGTTAATAAATTATAAAGGAACATTCCAAAGTAGCATATCCCTGAATGCCAATATTTCATGTTCTCATGTGTTTCTTTGTCTGATTTTATATAATCAAAGGAGAACTGTAAACGATTATCAATTTTGGTGACTGATCTTGGTAAGTTATTGGAGGATAGTTATTCTTCCAAATAATTTTTCAAATTAAGAGGTCTGCAACTTTGGTGTAATACTAGGGGAATAGGGAGAACACGTTTGATCATATTGTTATAAAAAAAGAAAATTGACATTAATATTATTTTGTTTGAGATGAATTTTATTTCCAGTTACTCTTTTATATTGAGGTTTAGAGTTGATTTCACACTAAGGAATGTAAGAATCAGAAGTATTAAAAATTGTTCATTACAATAGTTTTAACAATTGAACACATACTATGTTCATAACAAAGAGTAGTTTCGGAAAAGAACAAATTGTCGGGATACAAAGAATGTGTAGTTTCGGAAAAAGAACACATTATAGGGATGGAAACAATTACAGAGTGTGAAGTATAATTCTTTTACAGATAACAGACATGCAATGTTTAATATCTACTGTTTTTTACACAAAAGAACACATCCTATATTTATTCATGGTATTTGGAATACGACTTCATAAAAGTTGACTTAATAATCGAGGCTGATGTAATCAAATATTTCATTTAGTGAAAGGAAAAATCTTATGTTCATTTAGGTAATGTAAAATTAATTTCATGTGTTACTAAAAGGTGAGATCAATAAATTATATAGAGTGATATGACATATTTTTTAACGAAAGTGTATGGTTGAATAGTCACAAGGCATATCTGTTTGCTATCTTCCAAATAGAATATTTCACAAAAAAAGAAATTATTGATGTTAGTCAGTGTGTTTATGTAGATTATAGCAAAACTTTGGCTTTCTTTTGTCTCTCATCTCACTTTTTAGTTCTAGTATCATCCCCTGCTCCTACTTACCTTAGTTTATGTTCCTCGATGTAGTATTTCTATAGTAGTGCAATTATAATTACAGTTTAAAGTGAGTTGTGTTCCCTAGTTGTTACACATGTGTGGCATTTGATATACATGAAATAGTTTTTGATTAAGATTCGTGGGAGAAGGGCATCAATGCAAACTCTGTTAGCCATATTTGAGAGTTGTTGTTTGCTAATCAAAAATATATTTCTGTGGTTGTTATTAGTAGATCTTCTAAATTGAATACCGTGATATAAGAAAGCTTAAGTGACATCAATAGGTTCTTGAATGTTTTGGTCGAATATAAAATTATTACACATCATTGTCCTATAATTGTATACTAGTTGATTATTGACTAGAATGCAAGTAAGAGGAAAGAGTTCTAGTCTGGAATAGGCTGAGCTACCTTTTGAAATTATGATATTGACCATCAAGAATTTCACTTTTTGTATCCAAAGAACTTATGCAAAGTTACAAAATCAAGTGCCCTGACATAAACCTTAAGGACAAGTTTACCTTTAAGGGTTGGAGTATTGTTGTGAAAAAGCTAATTCTATTTGGCATGTTAAAGTATTCGTGAAGGTCGAGTAGAAGCGATGTTTCAGTGTTGGGTTTGTTTAGTTAGGAGGGAAAATTAGTAAATTAACTTTATATTATTTGAGTTGGTGTTTTGAAGGTAGTATAGATATAGATATATATGGTGATAATTCTGTAGGAATTTAAGCAGCTAAGGTAGTATACGTGGGAAAAGCTTAGATATATTTTGGACAATTCTTTATAAAAAAAACACCTATATAGTTTTTAATAGAATGTTTACATGTTAATAGTTATTGAGAGATATGCTAGGACTTCCGAAACAAAGACAGAGTCATCTAACATGTGGCGTGTAAGATAAACCCTATAATCCTTTTGTATTTCCATGGAAACATTGACACATAGCGCTCTCATAAAAGCCATCATGCTATCACGGAAAACTTAGTCATTCTAATGTGTATACAGTAAAGTTGATGATCATCAGAATAAAGTATAAAAAGTAGCGAAACACAGATCTTGTTATGGCAAAGTTTCATACAAGGATTTATAACATTGTTTATCCTTTTATGAATTCACATAGTTTAGATTTTTACTTATCAAGTGATTTTTTATGGTAGAAAAAGAATCAAAGTTTATTTTTCTATAAATTATCACCATAACATAGTTAGAGATGACGGTAAAATATTCACACACAATTATTACAGAAAAAAGGTAACTATAATGAATTTAATCAATATTTCATATTCAAAAGGTATACATATGTCAATATAATTTTTGTACATAAATGAATAAGTTCAGACTCATTATTTGAATGTGTCACGACCCAACACTACCCTCTAGTCCTAACACGGTGCTTGGAACCACAAGTGATCCCAAGCTAACCTATGAACTGGCATGATACTTGAGCAACTAATTTAGAATATTTTACAAAACATAATTTGCTGAGCAAAAGCATAATCTTGAAAAGTCTAAATAAAGTTAATGTTGATACAATTTACATCATGATAAAACTGAAAAAAGAAACTAAAATTACAAGCCTAACTCTGACAAACATAAATGAAACCTCTACTATTCTGACTATAGATAGCAGGGACATGCCTCCAACTACCACTAATCAATACATATGGAAAATCAATAATAAAATACATGATCCACAACTATCTGGAGTTTTCAAAATAGGAGAACTCATCACCTGCTGGCTGAAAACTGCAAGCTGTCTGACCGTTGTGTGAGAGCTACATATGGTACCTACATTAGGAAGGATGTAGTCATAAACACATATGTGTGGTCAGTATGTTGGAATGTACTGAGTGTGTAGAGACATGCACTAAATCATGAAAATATTTTAAACATGCTGTAAAACTAAAGATATAAGTTATTTGCTGAAGTATACATTTGAAACATGACTATATGTGAAAACTATAAATCATAGAAAATTTATAAATCATGAGCTGAAAATAATTCTGTAAGCTAGGGAGCAGTAGAAACATAAATGTTGTAAGCAATTCTCTAGTAAGGTTGAATATGTTGAAAAAGTTGTACTGAGTATGGCATATGAATACCAAATTTGAAATTATATTGTGAAAACTGACTTGACTCAAGGATTTGAATATACAAATATACTGAGCATGAATGAATAAACATACAAAACCATCATAACATGTACAAAGTAGATCTGATTAACTAAATGACTGATGTCTATGTGATCGAACAACTGAAATTTTAGTAAGGGATAACTAACATTGGTATTATGAGTAACGAATATATGAATATTGATCATGTAAAACTGAACTGTACATAGTCTGAATAACTAGACTGAAACTATGGGGTACTATGCATATGAGATAAGAAGTAGCTGAACAATATGAGATAACTGAACATGAATGCATGAAAACTGTAACATCTTTGAATGCAAAACCAAGCATATATATGTTTCTAAAATAATTTGTAAACTGAAAGACTGAAATCTGATAACTGAATAACTGAGAATCTGTACACTTGGTCAAGTAAACCTGAACTGAAAATATACGGAATATTGTACTGAGATTGTGGGAGGTATCATGTAACTGACATACCCTAATCTGAGCTAATCGGAGTCCTACTTGTAACCCAAGTTGGAAGGGTATCAGTATGGAGCCATGGGTACTAACACTAGTTGTATGGATCCACTAAACTGGTGTCCCGATGGACTAATAAGTCACCCTCAACTGACAGGTTCTCTAATGAGATATGTGTCACCCTCAACTAGTAGATAGACACCCTTCCAACCCTTAACTAGTAGATAGACATCTCTAACCTATGTTGGCTACGTAGTTCTATAAATCAGGAATTGCTACTAAGGGTCACTCCCTCTGCTAGCCAGTAAGCCTCTGTCCTAGGGTTTTCTTAGTGATAAATCCTACTCCTAACTAAATGACACTGGAACTAAAATTGGACTGAGTTTAACTAAATGTGATTTTATGATTGATAGTCCTCATTATGATCATAATAACAGAATAAATAGGAATAATCATGGCTTAACTGAATCATACTTGAAAATTTGAAAATCATGTAAAGTACGTAGGTATCTGGTGTTCATAACCCATAAGAATTGAATGATCATAAAACATGACATTTAAACTTAAGACTGTAGTATTGAATCATGGTTAAACCCAAGACATGGGCAATTAACCATGTAGAAAGCATGGACTTGTACCTAGGGATATTCTAAACATAAGAATTCAACAACATAAAAATTACTTGAATATGACATGGGAACTAAAATTCATAGTGTGAGGTAATCAAATCTTGCATGGGATCATAGATGGTATAATTTTAATTTAAATCACCATGAAAACATGAAATTCAATCTTTCTTGAACGCACAAAATACCATAATGATAGAATGTTCATTCTTTAATTGATAGAAAAGGATTTCTAGGATCCATGGGTGAAAGACACCCGAGAATGATTACCCCACATACCTTAAACTTTTAAATAAAAGGATTTCTAGGATCCATGGGTGAAAGAGACCCGAGAATGATTACCCCACATACCTTAAACTTTTAAATTGATATGAAAACACAATTATTGATGTTTTATTGAAGGTTCTTGAACTTGGTAAACTTGGATTCTTTATTCCTTTGGGTAAAAGGAAATAAATTTGTTCTGGGGGAAAGGAGAAGGTTTTCTTGAGAGGAAAATTAGAGAAGAAGGGAAAAATTATGCTCTAACTAATGCCTAAGTCATGTTATTGATGAATGAGTTGAGGGTAAAAAAGACCCAATATCCCCTCAATTATTTAAATAAAAAATTCATGCAACTATGTCATCGCGACGCGGTCTTATCGTGGTAGCTTACTGCTTCTGACGAAAATAATCATAAATTTCTGATTGGATATTGAATTAAGGAAAAATTATTATCGTTGTAAAGATAATTTAATTATCTAAAATTTGGTGTGTCTTGCGATGAAAAATTCCATATATCTAAGAAGTCATACATGTTCAAATTTTACCCTTGTAGAATCGAACACCAAAATTTGTCCGAATCAAAGGTCATTCGCTCAACTTTGTTCTAAGTGATTCCAATTAATATTTTTCAGCTCATAAGCACTTTACACACTAGGATAAAGATCATGAAACATGTATTCAATTATAAATCATGAATTAGACACAACACCTTCACTGCGATGCGGTCAGCATGCGATCGGGACTAATTTTGTATTGCGGGCCTATCGAAGTAACCCACTGATTTTGTAACCCAAACATGCCTCAAACCTTGTTCAAAAAATACAAAACTCCTTGATACATACTTCTTACATACCTGAACACGAATTAACTTTAAAAATAATTTCTCGGGGTCGTGAAACCAAAATGAAAATTCTGGAAGTTAAGGATTCTTGAAAATGGCTAAGTCCCCAACACTTATTGAAAATTTCAGCCATAAGCCCATTAAATATGCAACTAAGAGATGAATTGAGCTAAGATTAGTACGGGGTATTACAATATCTCCCCCTTGGAAATATTCATCCTTAAATGAGATTTGTTAGATTAAGTGTACTGTACTAAGGTAACTGAAATCATATACTGAACATGTATGACTTGGAACATGAGTCCATAACTGATTCTGCGCATGATACATGAACTAAAAAGATTTCATGCATACATGCAATGACATGACAATGGTTATAAGGCTAAAATAGAAATGAGAGAGTCAACTTATATGTAACCATTACCTCGGGTTGGATTTGGTTTTGTAAAGAAAAGTTAAGAGGTTTAGGACATGAAAACTTAGGGTATTATAGACTAATGGATATAGGTGTGTCCAAATTATGTGCCTCTTAGTTAGTGTCATTGTTGTTTCAAACAAAATTATGAAAATATATGCACTCCTTAACAATGGTGTTGTTTGTTAACGTCAGTTCAACTTTTTTGTGCACTGAAGAGTATTTAGGGTTGACGCAATCCAAGTGACCATTGACAATGTAGTAAGAATTATTTGGCTTCAAGAAGTCCTTTCATATTTTTATATACTTATTGAATATGGTTTCCTGAATCTTTGTCCCCTACTTTTCATTTAAGCAATGATTGATGTCAGGAATAAAGTAAATACAAATGATAGTATAATGGGGTAAAGCTTTAAAATAATTTTACCTCTTCGTCGACTAATTGTGCAGTTCTCAAAGTGCCATAATGCGTTGAGGTCTAATAAGGTATGACGGATGCCCTTTTAAGAACTAAGACTTTCATAATACAGTCAGCAGAGTAAGTAGGTATATTGTTAATAAGTACACTTTGTTGCGATAATTCTCATCAGTTAGTATGTTGGACGAATCTGAATGGTAACATATATTGTAACAAAGTAAAAACCATAAGAAAGAGATATTGAATATAAAAAACTTAGGATACAGAGAATGGTGAATTGCTTTAACAAGCACAAAGTTTATTATTTTTGCTATTGAGGAGTTAGAATACTAATTTAGGTCTTACCAGAGAAGTTGATGGTATATAACAATAGGTGTTTCTGTGTATGTATGTATGTAAAAAATAGAGCAAAGTGAGACCAAAGAAGTTGATAGCAGAAAATGACATTTCTATTTGTATATACCGAGCAAAGTGAAAAGGTGCATATCTTCAACTATGGAAAGCAACATTTTTGTATGTATATCTATAACTATAAAATAGAGTAAAGTGAGAAGGTGAAGATCATCAATTGTGGAAAGCAGAGTTTCTGTATATATCTATATATATAAAACAGAGCAAAGTGATAAGGCATATACCTTTAAGTATGGTATCTGTTAAAGTAGAGAGAGGCAGAAGACACGTCTATTGGTGTATTTGCAATAGAATGGATGTTTCGACGTTATTTTGTATTAGCTAGGGGGTAAATGATGTTGTTTGGGTGGGAATTGTGCCCACAGAACAATGACACATAAGTTAATATTTAAACATATGAAATAGATAACCTAGAAGAGATAGAACACTAATAATTTTTTTTGCATATTCAGAAATTCTCTCTTACTAAAACATGATAGACAAGAGTCAAAATACATTGTAAGAAAGTAAATACCATAACAAAGAGATATTCAATATCACAGATTTAGAATTTCCCGAGAAAGTAATTTGAAACTGCAGAAAATAGTCAGAACTATGCTCTTACTAAAATATGTTCAACAAGTAGTAAAAAAATGAGTAAATCCACAGGATACAAAGAATGATGGCTTGCTATAATTAGAACTACACTCTTACTAAAATATGTTCAACAAGTAGTGAAAAATAAGTAATTTCACAGGATACAGAGAATAGTGGCTTGCTTTAACAAGCAGAAAGTTTATTATTTGTAGTAAAATTGAAATATAATTGGGATCCAATATGATTTGAATATGCTCTTTGTAATATTCGATAAGCTGTAGTGATAGAAAAATTTGAAAATGATAGTGTGAGGAAGAAATTACGGGATTTTATTATAAAACAGGAAACATGGGTGAAGAGGAGTAAGGTGGAATGATTGTTTGATAGATCTGAATAGGTGAACTGAAATAGATGAAAACCAGATTGTGACAAATAAAAAATAATCAAATTTATGTAGCGACAAAGAAAAGATAATCAGAAAGTGTGGAATCGAATGATGTAGATGCCTTGTTTAAAAGAAAAAGTATTTTTTGTTATTGAGGAGTAGGGATGCTAAGTTGTGTCTCATCGGAGAACTTGATGACAGATAACGAAAGTAGGTGTTTCTATATGTATATGTAAAAATCAAAGCAAAGTAACACTGGATAAATTTATGGAGGAAAACAGTGAACGACATTTGTGGTTGTATATATAGAGCAAAGTGAGAAGGTGCATATCTTAAAGTGTAAAGTGGTGTTTCTTTCTTTATAGCTATATGTATTAAACAAAGGAAAGTGAAAAAGTGCATATCTTCAAGTGTGGTTTCTATTAAAGTAGGAAGAGGTGGAAGACACGACTGTTGGTGAGGTTGAAGTAGAAGCACATTTTTTTTACTAAGGGGAGTAAATTAGTAATTTCACTTTAAATTTTTTGAGTTGGTGCTTTCAAGGTAGTATAGATATATATTATAAGTGAAGATTTTGACATGTGTGCTATGGGTCATTTAATTTCATAATAAGGATGTTTTAGTCATTTCATGTTTTGCATTGTAGATTGTTTTACTCAACATATCTTGTATTCTATTTTTGAGTAAATATGTACTACCTTGAAAAGAAACACATAGTGGAAATATCCACCCACTCATCTCTATGTAAATACAAGAAAAAAGAAAGAATCAAATAGCATTTCTGCCTCTTCTCTATGGTAGTTCTTTTTATCTTTATTTTCTATTTATATGTGAAAAAGATAGGGTTTAGATTTGATACCTGTCCATCTACAATTGCAGTGTCAGAGTCACAGCTAAAGAAAAAATTGTATTGATTTTTAATATGGTTATTCAAATTATTTTGTGGGCTTTAAGAAGATGAACTTTTTGATTGATTCGTTAGCACCCTAATCGGCTTGTAAGGACATTAAGATTTTAGAGAAAATAGTGTTTTCCATTTTTTTGAAATTTATAATGTTCTGTAACAAGACCTTTTGGTGTTTTTGTTTATATGAGTTAAAAATTAAAAATTCAATTTTTTGTTATGTTCTTCTGTGATTTAGATGTGATGTGTGTGTATGCAATTTTTGGAATGATAAGCTATTGTAATTAAAAAATTTAGTTCTAATTACCTGCTTTAAAGTTTTAAATTGTATACTTTGTTTTGACTTTCCTTAGTACTCGTAGTGATTATAAAATTTTCTTGAATAATTGGAGAACAAAAATTACAAGATGGAGAATTGAACCCTTACAATAAAGTAAAAATAAAGTAAGTCAACCAACTGAGCTATCGATATTTTTAGGAGAATAGAGATTGAATATATATAACTACTATTGTTTTTATTTAGCGTAATTGGTATACCTTATGATGCAAGTAGACCTTAATGTTAGATTGGACAACAGTAGTTCTTAAACCTATAGTGGTAATGGTAAATTCATAAATTTCCCGTTCCCTCATATAGTTTGTTATGTTATTTTTTCAGTTTGTTTCGACAAAAATAGTGCTTTGTTCGACTTATTCACTTCCCATATTGCCACAATTTTTCTGTATTGGCGTGTTCTCTCATTATTGTTTTGCATTTTTCTTGCTCACATACTTTTTAACTTATGATTTATCTCCTTATTTGTGCAATGAAAATTATCAGGAATTCCCTTGTTTGATTTCAAGAAAAAAATGCTTATCTTTTTTAGGCATTTAGTTTAATGGATTGGTACTTTTCCCAATCTTATGATATTTTTGGTACTTCATATTACATATTTTTTAAAATATTTTTTGAATTAAAGTATTTACCAAAGAAACAGAAAAGAATTATTTTGTATTGTGAGCTAGCTTACCCTCTTTTCTATGGCTGGGCATGTTTCTTGTAACAATTAGTCATATTTTATCTAAAGATACATTTATATGTACATGCTTTGTGGTTGATATTAATCTATAGCTGAAAATTAGAGTACTACTTTAACTTTCAAAGAAAAAGAAGACAAAATTTATAACCTAAAATAGTGTGTTGAAGAAAGAGGACAAAACAATTATTTGTTTTGGTCTTAAATTACATGTACGTAGTTTGGTTGTCCTTTTTATGGTTCTCGTGATGATTAATATGAATATTATGTGTAGAAATTGTCTTCTAATAGTGTTGTGGTGTTGTTTCATTAGTGTTCTTCCTTAACACTAATTTTGTACAGATGTTTATCTGCTTGCATATAACCAATCTATTTTTTCTTCTGACAAATTTATCAGCTTACTAAAGGCTTGGGAAGAGGCTGCTCAGATCAAAGAGATCTTAATACTTTCATTGAGGCACAGACATCCATCACATCTAGCCCTCCTAAGGTACTGAAGAATGTCTTCCAATTCATTTTCATAGGGGCATCAACTGGTGTGGAAAATAAAGATACTAATTAGACACAACATGAATATAACTGCTTTATGCGTACAAGAACATGAAATTGAGTTTCCTAAAGTTGTATAAATACTAAAATAATGTTGTGTTCAAACCATAAATTCTCTTGCAGAATGTTTAATCCATATATTCTGTGTATTGAGAACATTAAACTTTGTTTTTGACCATTTAATATAGGTAGGAAAGATATCACTCTATGAAGTAAGCTCGACCATTTAAAAAGTTCAAAACCAAGTTCTGGATCCTAAGTAAGAAATTTTACATGTAATTCTTTTTTATGGCTTTTCTCTCTACTTGTTCGATTGGGATGTTAGGGTCTAGGGTGAGGCAACAATACCATATTGACTTCTTCAATAAATCCTGCTGCTGAGTTATGTGTCTGGCAAAGTTGAGGCTGATCTTGATGATTAATACCATTTAGAGACTTCTAAAGGCCTCTTTATTTAATTTTAATTGGAATGGAAAGAAAAACTCTCATCGTTAGAGTCCTTTCTGGAGTTATTTCTCCGGTTGTATTAGTGATGGTGAAGCTGAAGGTGGAAAGATAGAAATTGGTACACTCTCTTTCTAATGAGTTTGTTTACTGTATTGTTTCCTTGTGTAATTGTGTATATAGAGTTAGCCTGAACTTGTATTTGAGGATCCCAATTTAACTACGTTGGTGTTGGAGAATTTTAAGATGATGAAGAGATGTTAGGTAGCTTGCTCATAAATCAGTGCACAGAGGTTTGCATTTGAATTCTTATGTACAGAAGAGATAGCAAAACTCCTAGGAAATGTACATTTGAGTACTTGGTTTTGTTCTACTATATGCTAGCTTGCTCTCAGGTGATGTGCATTATTACTACTAACTTTTGTATAGTTGGTGAATAAGAAGTACTATTTGTCAATTGAGCAAAGTAAAGAACAGTATGTGGTGGTTTATGGAAAAATTATCTCCTTGAACTTGTACTACCATGTCATTCTATAACATACCCTTTCCACAAAAACCAGTCCATTAGTGTTGCTTTTCTCAACTTAGAAGTCAAGTACTCATTATAATCTCTTTCATGGGATCCACACATTTCATTGTTACACCCTATTATATTCGGATGATTAGCTGAGAATTAATTCACGTTCATCTTAGTCTTTATGAGAATCTATCATTTTTAATTAGTATTCAGCCTTGTAATTACTTTTATCTCGAGGTTACCATAAGTAAATAGTTTGTTTTATATATTGATGCATTGCAACTAATATTTCTTTACATGCACCATGTTGGGCCCATACTAACATGGGCCTTGCCCCCTAGTGTGTGTGTGTTTATGTGTATATATATATTGTAATACCCCACAAATCTGAACTGATGTTAGCACCATGAATTCAAGCTCATTGATAGCTCATTATATTTCTTTGGTAGTTTACGAGTGAGTTTGATGCATATTAAGGCCTCAAATAACTCCCAGCTATTAGATAAATCAAAATATTCCTTGCTGATTGAAATTTTAAGAAAAATGTTGCTTTAGTCAACTCCAAGCAAGAATATCTTTTACTCTACTGAGAATTTTCCTTCTCAATACCCACCAAGTGGTAGGAAATTGAATTATCTTTCCAATGATACCAACTTTGCCTAAATTCGATACTCAGGTGAGAAGTTATGGCACTTTTAATGTGAAACAGTAGCTCAACGTGATAAGGCCGCATCGTGATGATGGCCTAAATAACATTTTTTATTTTTCAGTATGTCACCGCAATAGGCAACGCATAGCACCAAGGGGCATTTTTGTGCTCATCACTTTCCAGTGAGGCATCGATTGGCACTACATCGCGCCAAGGTTCGAGTTTCGAATTGTCCTTTTTCTAGTGGCGCAATGCGATAGCACAACGTTGATCCGTTGGGAAAAATGGGAATTTTCAGCTTTCCAATGGCGCAACACGATAGCACAAAGTCACGTTGGAGCCAAAAATCAGGATTTTTATTCCGCAACTTAATTTTCCAGGGACCTTTTGGTCATTTCTCAAAGCCCCACTATCATCCAAAAGACGTAATTGTAACCCTAAAGGGATATTATGAGCACTATTAATCACAAATCCTCTTTAAGAAATTAATTATCTCTCAAGAACAAAACCCTAGCCTTCGAGATTCAAGATCAAATCTCAAGAATTCACCATTAATTCTCATAAATTCAGAAATCAAGGTATGTTAAGTGTTCATCCATGGGTCTCTTCCACCCATGAAGTCCAAGTATCCAATTTTAAATTTAAAGTTATGATCTTTACAAGTTATTATGGGTTTAATTTTTGACGTTTACCATGAATCTCCATGTATCTTAATTCCATACCATGTTACATGAAATTGTTGATTATTGTGAAATACCACACATTTGAATAATGTTATTTGTTGATTTGAATGATAATTAGTGATGTTCATGTCAAAATCATGCTATTTCTACAAGCTTTAAGCAATTCTCATTCTTAGCTTGAACTATGAATATCAAGTTTTTGACGAAATGTCTGTTTGAAAAAATTGTGCATGATGTCCTATTTATAACACTTTTAAAATTGTGATATGATTCAATTATTTATGATGTCAAGTCCAGGGGGTATTGTATACCCAAAATTAGCTGCTTGCTTGGTTTCCAGTCACAACAAAATGATTTTGTAGTATCCCAAATAGTAGCATTCAATCAGTTAACAGAATTAGTGTGAGTTCATTCAAGCTTAGTATAATCTAGTGATCAGTGTCAGTTTAGTTGGGAGTAGGATTCAACATCGATAGAACCCAGGGATGGGGCCATTCCTTCTAGGATAGGGTTTGACCCTTAGTAGCAGTCCCTAAGTTATAGAACTATGTAGACAACATAGGGTAAATTATTTTCCTGCCAGACTAGGATTGACATAACCATATACATCTTATGAGTCTTCCAGCCAGATTAGGGTTGACCCAGAAAGTGTTAGTAACCTGTGGCACGGTGCTAACACCCTTCCAATTTGGGTTATAGGTTGGACCCTAAATCAGTCTATAATTAGGACAGGTCAGTTAGATCATAACTCCCATAGTCTCAGTTCTGGTATTCTGTATTTAGTATCGAACTCAGTTCAGTTCTTCAAGATTATAACTTATAGGTATCATTAATCAGTTATTAGAAACTTAGTACTTTAGTTTCAGTCTAAATTACACAGATGATATCTGGTTGGCAATACATGTTCCTTATATTTAGTAGTCCCAATCTTGCATACACTCTCATCTAGTCACTTCATAATATTTAGTTATTATTATTCATACACATGAACCCATGCATATTATCCTAACCTCACCTAGCATACCAGTATATTCAAAGTACTGATGCATACTCTCTCTTTTTGCTATGATATCTAGGTACAGACACTCGGGTTCCTGACCATACTTAGACAGATCTGTCGATTAGTCGATCAGCCGCAACTACAGTAATGATTCCTCATCCATCGAGGACATGATACTTATTTAGTCATTGCATTATTTCAGTATTTCAGTTACTTCATACAACAGTTGTTAGTTAATTGGAGGCTTGTCCCATCAACTTTACTATTTCAGATGTTTAGAGGCTTTCAGATATATTAGTTAGAAGTTATTCTTCAAATATACTCAGTATTGTTCTAGTTTTCTGAACCTTATGGCATTTTTTTTAGTTTTACTTCCATATGTGCTTTCTAATTATTATTCAATACTCACAGCAGGTACCAGTCATGGGTTAACTTGTGGTCCTTCGGGGTCATATACACCGAGTGATGTCCACGGTGTAGTCTCAATGTGTTACAAACTTGGTGCCAGAGCCTAAGGTTCTAAAGTGTCCTAGGAAATCTGAAAGCCATGTCAAGTAAAGTCTTGTGCATAGCTACGTAGCGCTCCACACTTATGGGCAAGAGGCTATGAGGAATTTTAGGAAAATGTCCCTTCGTTCACTGTTCGTATCATGCAAGTGAGCATTAGCTCAAGTTAAACTTTCTGTCTAATGTAACTTTCCCTTCTATTTACAAAACATGCCTCCAAAAAAGACTAACAGAAGAAGAGCTGGGAACCAGCCAACACCTCCACCCATTCAGAAAGATCCCCTAAATGAGCATATTTCTCACGCAGAATTTAAAGCAGTATTCACCACTCTATCCTATTCTATGGAACCTTAGAATGTTTGACCAACTACTGTTTATACCAACCTAGTGTCCAATACTATTGCAGCTAGAATTTAGGACTTCACATGAATGAACCCTTCTTCATTTTTAGGGTGTACGTCTTAGGAGGACCCATAGGAATTTGTTTACATGGTGCAGAAGGTATCAGACATTGTGGGGGTAACTACTAGTGAGAGTGCTGAGTTAGATGCTTATCAGCTGCCAGATGTAGCTCATACATGGTTTAAGTAATGAAAGGTAAATAGAGGCGCAGATGCAGGGCCTATAAAATGGGAAGAGTTTGCTACTACCTTCTTAGATAGTTGAGAAAGGCTAAGGTGTTAGTGTTCATCAACCAAAAATAGGTAAACACAAGTGTAAAAAAGTATTACTTCAAGTTTACTCAGTTGGGTAGGTATGCTCCTCATATAGTAGCTGATAGCAGGTCTAAGATGAGTAAGTTTGTGTCTGGTGTATCAAATAGTATGGTCAAAGAGTGTAGGACTGTGATGCTGATTAAGGGTATTGATTTGTCTAGGTTGATGGTCCATGCTTAATAGATTGAGGAACGAAAGAATAAGGAGAAATAGAGAGAATAAGAGGGCTAGAACAGGTAGTTTCAGTTTTGCTCAGCCAAAGTGAGAAGGTAGAAACCATCTTTAGTTCCACCAAAAATCTTTAGTCCCAGCTCCGTCTTTTGCTAGAGCACCGATGCCCAAATTTAGGAATGATAATAAGGATAGGGCGCCAGGCTCAAAATATTAGGGTAGTGTAAACAGTGTCTGAATAAATCCTCTTTGCCAAAAATATGGCAGAAACAATTAGGGTGTCTGTAGCGCTAGTTGCGGTGTGTATTTTGAGTGTGATAAGCCAGGCCATAGGATTAAAGAGTGTACTTAGGTGGGTTCTCAGAGTCAACATAATCGTTGCCTAGTTCATTCCAGTTTCCCGTCTCAGCAGGATGCCACCTTTAGTACCACCAGTGGGCAGCGCCCAAACAGGCTTTATGCACTTCAGTCCAAACAAGATCAGGAAAATCTCCTGATGTGGTTACAGCTACATTGCAAATCTTTCATTTACATGTTTATGTTTTGTTAGATCTAGGAGTTTTTCTGTCTTTCGTAACTTCTTACATAGCTGTCAACTTTGGAGTCAGCCTTAAAATCCTAACAGAGCCTTTCTTAATCTCTACCATAATGGGTAAGTCTAGTATAGCCCAGCGTGTATACAGGAACTGTCTGGTTATGGTGTCTAAGAAATTTACTTCAGCAAACCTTGTAGAGCTAGGACATGATGGATTTTAACGTCATTCTCGACATGGATTGGCTCCATTCATGCTATGCTTTAGTTAATTAAAGAAAAAAAGTTGCTCATTTTTAGTTTCCAAATGAACCAGTTCTTGAATAGAGGGGTAGTACTACAACGCTTAGAGGTCAGCTTATTTCATACCTTAGAGCGAGGAAAATGATATCCAAGAGGTGTATCTATCATCTTTCCCAAGTCAAAGACTCTAATTTTGAGACTCCAAATATTAAGTCAGTTTCAATAGTGAGAGAATTTCCAGATATGTTCCCTGAAGATCTTCCAGGAGTTCCTTCTGAAAGATAAATTGACTTAGGAATAGACCTTCTTCCAGTTACACAGTGTATCTCTATTTATTCATTAAGAACGGCCCTAGGTGAACTCAAAGAGTTAAAAAAATAGTTAAAATATCTCTTAGATAAGGGATTTCTTAGGCCCAGCATCTCCCCATTGGGCACACCAATCTTATTTGTGCGTAAGAAAGATGGTTCACTTAGAATGTGTATTGACTAACGCCAGTTGAACAAAATCATGATCAAAAACAAATATCCACTACCTAGAATTGATGACTTTTTTAACCAACTTTAGGATGCCAGTTATTTTTCTAAAATAGACCTCAAAATCGTCTATTATTAGCTTAGAGTCACAGAATATGACATTCCAAAATAGCCTTCCAAACTTAGTATAGTCGCTTCAAGTTTCTATTCATGTCATTTGGTCTCACGAATTCCCCAACAACCTTTATAGACTTCATGAACCGAGTGTTCAAGCAGTACTTGGACATGTTCATCATAGTCTTCATTAATGATATTCTTGTCTACTCTCATAACAAAAATGATCATGCAAATCACCTCAGAATAGTATTGCAGACTCTTAGAGCTCATCAGTTGTTTGCTAAATTTAGTAAGTACAAATTTTGGCTAAGATTTGTAGCTTTCCTTGGCCATATTATTTCTGGTGATGGCATTAGAAGTGATCCTCAAAAGACTGAAGAGGCGAGAAACTAGCCCCGACTCATTTCTCCATCAGATATCAGGAGTTTCTTGGGTTTGGCTAGCTATTACCAATGATTTATTGAAGGTTTTTTGTCTATTGCATCCACCATGTCCAGATTGGATCAGAAGAAAGTTAAGTTTTAGTGGTCAGATTCTTGTGAGAAGAGTTTTCAGGATTTGAAGTCTTGACTCACCACATCCCAATTTCGATATTACCAGATGGTCCGGATGGGTTTATTGTGTACTGTGATACTTTCAAAGTTTGTTTGGGGTATGTTTTGATAAAGAAGGGTAAGTTTGTGGCCTATGCCTCTAGACAACTTAATCCCCATGAAAAGAATTACCCTACCCATGATCTTGAGTTAGCAATTGTAGTGTTTGCCTTAAAGATTTAGAGGCACTATTTGTATGGGGTGCATGTTGACATGTTCACTGATCACAAAAGCTTTTAGTATATGTTTTTGCAAAAGGATTTGAATCTGCATCAGAGGAGATGGTTAGAATTACTAAAAGATTATGACATAAGTGTTTTGTATCATTCTATTTCTTACCAGTCCATACTTTTTATTAAGTGGAGGACTATGCCAAGCTCTATATTAGAGAGTTGGTTAGGTTGCACTGTGTCCCATTGTCTATCATCTCTAATAGAGGTACTCATTTTTCCTCTCACTTTTGGAAAGCTTTTTAGAAGGGTCTTGGTACCCAAGTTCACCTCAGTATAGACTTCAACCCTATGACAGATGGTCAAGCAAAAAAGACCATTTAGAGACTTGAGGATATGTTGAGAGTGTGTGTAGTTGACTTTAAGGGCAGTTGGGATGACCACTTGCCTTTGATTGAATTCGTGTATAATAACAACTATCACTCCAGTATTTAGATGTCTCCGTTTAAGGCTTTATATGGAAACAGATGTAGATCTTTGATAGGTTGGTATGAAGAAGGTGAGGTTGTGGTGGTGGGGCCTGCCTTGGTGTTTGATGCCTTAGAAAAAGTACAGTTGATCAGGGAGAGGCTTAAGGCAACCAAGAACCGATAGAAATTATATGAAGATGTGAGAAGGAAAGATCTTGAATTTGAGGTTTTTGACATTGTGTATTTGAAAATCTCTCCCATGAAGGGAGTAAAGAGATTTAGTAATAAGGGAAATCTTAGTCCCCGATATGTTGGTCCTTATAGGATTTTGTGTCATTTCGGGAAGGTGGATTATGAGCTTGAGTTTCCTGCAGACTTAGCATCAGTACACCTAGTGTTTCATATCTCCTTGCTAAAGAATTACATTGGTGACCCAACTGTAGTTGTTCCCTTAGAAAGTGTAGATGTTCAGGATAGTCTTTCTTATGAAGAGTTCATAATCAAAATCTTGGATCGTTAGACTCGCAGACTAAAGAACAAAGAAGTTCCCTTAGTTAAAGATCTTTTGTGGAACCAGTCCGTTGAGGGAGACACTTGGGAAGCAGAAGTAGATATGCGGACCAAGTATCGTCATCTTTTCTCCACAACCTCAGATTCAGCTTAAGATAACAATCTTCTTAGAATTTATCTTTTCCATCCTTAGTTTTAGCTGCACATCATTCTCATATTAGTCATGCATTTACAGAACCAGCTTAGTCATGTGTAATGTTTCAGACTTGATTATGTAATCACATTTTCATCTCATATATCCAGCATGTAACCAAAGTCCCTCAGTATTTTTAGCTTAACCAATCTCATTCGTGGATGTATGTTCCCAAGGGCGAGATATTATAATACCCCAAAAATCTGAACCGATGTTAGCACAATGAATTTAAGCTCATGCATAGCACATTATTGTTTTTCAGTAGTTTACAAGTGAGTTTAATGCATATTAATGCTTCAAATAACTCCCATCTGTTAGATGAATCAAAATATGTCTTACCGATTGAATTTTTTAGAAGAATAGTGCTTTACTCAAATTCAAGTGAGCATATCCTTATATCTACTGAGAATTTTCCATCTTAAGACCCACCATGTGGTAAAAATTGAATTAGATTTCCAACGATATGAATTTGTCCTAAAGCAAATACTCGGGTGAGAAGTTATGACACTTTTAGTATGTAATAGTAGCCCAACGCAATAAGGCCGTATCGCAGTGATGGTCAAAATTACATTTGCCATTTTCCAATGTGTCACCAAAATAAGCACCGCATCGCACCAAGGGGTATTTTCGCGCTCGTCACTTTCTTGTGAGGCACCGGAATTAGCACCACATCGCGCTAAGTTTTTAGTTCGGAATTGTCCTTTTTCCAGTGGAGCAACCCAATAGCACCACATCCCACCATTGGACAAAATGGGAATTGTCAACTTTCCTGTGGTGCAACATGGTAGTACCGCATTTTGATGGAGCCAAAAATCAAGATTTCCAGTCCGCGACTTCATTTTTTAGGGATCATTTGGTCATTTCCCAAAGCCCCAAATTCATCCAAAACATGTAATTGCAACCCTAAAGGGGAATTATGAGCCCCATTACTCACAAATCCTCTTCAAGAAATTAATCATATCTCAAGAACAAAACCCTATCCTTTAAGATTCAAGATCAAATCTCAAGAATTCACCATCAATTCTCAAAAATTAAGAAATCAATGTATTTTAAGTGTTCATCCATGGGTCCCTTCCACTCATGGAGTCCAAGTATCCAATTTTAAATTTTAAATTGTGATCTTTACAAGTTATTGTGGGTCTAATTTTTTACTTTTACCATGAATCTCCATGTATCTTAATTCCATGCAATGCTACATGAAGTTATTATTTGTTATGAAATCCCACATGTTTGAATAATTTATTTGTTGATTTGAATGATAATTAGTGATGTTGAGGTCGAAATCATGCTATTTCTACAAGCTTTAAGCAATTCCCAAGCATAGCTTGAACTATGAATATCAAGTGTTTGACAAAATGTCTATGTGAACAAATTGTGCGTGATGTCCTATTTGTAACGCTTTTAAAATTGTGATATGATTCCATTATTAGTGCTATCGAGTCCTGGCGGTATTTTATACCCGAAATTAGCTGCTTGCTTAGTTTCCAGCCATAATTGAATGATTTTATAGTATCCCTATTAGTAGCATTTAATCAGATAATAGAATAACCATGAGTTTAGTCAAGCTTAGTACAGTCTAGTTATCTATGTCAGTTCAGTTGGGAGTAGTATTCAGAACCAACCGAACTCAGGGGTGGGGGCATTTCTACCAAGAAAAGGTTTGACCCTTAGTAGTTGTCCTTGAGTTACAGAACTACGTAGACAGTGATAGGGAAAATTATCTTCTTGCCAGACTAGGGTTGACGTAACCATATACATCTCATGAGTCTTCCTGACATATTAGGGTTGACCCAGCCAGTGTTAGTAACCCATGGCACAGTGTTAATGCCCTTCCAACTCGTGTTACAGATTGGACCCCAAATCAATCTATAATTGGGGTATGTTGGTTAGATGACAACTCCTACAGTCTCAGTTACAATACTTAGTACTCAGTATTTAGTACAGAACTCAGTTTAGTTCTACACTATCATAACTTATAGTTATCAAAAATCAGCTATCAGAAACTCAGTACTTCAGTTTTAGTCTAAAGACAATATATGGTTGGCATTACATGTTCCATATAATCAGTAGTCCCAGTCTTGCATACACTCTCATCTAGTCACTTCATGATATTTAGTTATTATTATTGATGCACATGAACCCATTCATATTAGCCTAACCTCACCTCGCATACCAGTATATTTAAAGTGCTGACGCATACTCTCTCTTTGTGCTATGATATCTTATATCATAGGTCTGGACGTTCAGGTTCCTGACCATACTCATCCAGATTAGTCGATCAGCTACAGCTACAGTAGTGAGTCCTCATCCATCGGAGACACGATACTTATTTAGTCATTGTATTATTTCAGTATTTCAGTTACTTCAGACAATAGTTGTTAATTAGTTGGAGGCCTGTCCCATCGACTCTGATATTTCAAATGTTCAGAGAATTTCAGATATTATCAATTAGCAATTATTCTATAGATGCACTTAGTATTAATCCATTTTTATGAACCTTATGACATTTTTTTTAGTTTTACTTCTGTATATGCTTTATAATTATTATTCAGTGCTCACAGCAGGTACTAGTCATGGGTTAGCTTGTGGTCCTTCGGATTCGTAAGCACCATGTGATATCCATGGTGTAGTCTCTAGCATTATACATACATATATATATATTTGAAATTCCTTATATCCTTCCCACACATATAATAAAAATAATCATACAAGTTGTATTTTGTTATATGATCAACTTAATTAAAATTATTTCTGCGACAACGTTTGTAGTCGTTGTATATTACTTTAAATTCTATTGTAATAATATTATTAAAAAAAATATGTATATTACATAATTAAATCCATTGATTTTTTTAGTGCAAATTCGTGGCATATTTTTTCTTTTTTTTTCAACTGCATTTTTATTTATTGATGTATTTTACAAATTAATTAGGCCTCTAACTACTAAATAATTCAACAATATTTTCATCTTTCATTTCCTTCTATAGTACATGAACTCATTAAAGAAATAGCAAGTTTATTTGCAAGGGGTTAGGTATATACAAACCCAAGGCTATCGCCTATACAACTCATAGGCCTTTGGTTAAGAAAGTGATTAGTCTCCAAGTTATTTTCCATTTTTTATCATGTAATTCTTAATCATACTAGTGAAAGAAATAATTAAATAATTGAAAAATTTGAGCTTCCCGATTTTATATAATTTGGTAAAGTTGAGTTGTTAATTGTTACTTCAACTTCTCTTGTTTTTCTTGTGTTTAAATATCTAATGACCTTTGTGCTGATTTTTAAAATCTTTTATGTTTTAACCATTTTGTCCTTCTTCATAGTTCCTTTATCTCATTTATGAATTCAGGAGATGATTGACATGATTCCTGATGCATTCGGGAATGTTTTAAATGAGTTGTGGTTTTGAACACCCTTAAAAGGGGTTAGTTTAACTTTTGTCAATATTTTGTGATCTGGGCTTCGAATGATGATTTTGATAGTTTCATTAGCTTCGGAATATCGATTTTGGGTTACTAATGTGATTAGTTCGGATTTCGAGCCCTTATTTTGCATTTTGATCCTCCATTTAGAAACTAGTTAAATTTGGCCTTAATTCCCGAAGGTTAATTTATATAAAATAGTTCTTTTTAAAATATCCAATGTTGCCATTGATTCTGGAACATTGAAATTAGCCTAGTAGAATTATTGATTTATTTCTATGGGATCCCAAATGAATTATAGGGCCCGTTCAGAGAGTTTTGGGACATAGAATTGTTGTATGATGCATGTCATTCCTTCTTTGCGTTCACGACCTCCTCTATCATGTTCGCGAAGAACTTCCTTCCTTCCTTTTGAGTTTGCAATCCCTATGTACCATTCACGATGAGCAAAATAGTCCTTTACCGCGATAACAATGGTGGATATCGTGATTGTGATATTCTATCAATGGTCCGGGTTGGTTTTCTTATTTGCATTCATGGCCGAAAGTGCACGTTTGCAAATGTACGGATTGAGGAAACTTTGCGTTCATAACTAGGAGTACACATTCGAGAAAGTTAATTATCTGGATATATTAAACACCATCTTTTCTTCCATGGGTATGTTTCTAAATCCTTATTCCATCAATTTCTATTGATGTCCTCAATAATCCCTCATTAATTCCTTGATTTTTAATGTGATTTTTGGGGTTTTGCCCGGTAAGTTATTAAATGAGTTGTTCTTCAATTTGAGGTATGATTTCTACTCATTTTCACAGGATTTACTATAGACTTCTATTTTTGTGGAAAATATTTTTCTTAAATAAAATTTTGGTTTTGCCCTTTCATTTTCAAACTCATTTTTCGAACTCATTTTGGACCCGTTTTATATCGGGTCAATATGAGTATCATTAGCTTTGTTCTGACTTGTAGATGACTTATTTGACTAGATTGGACACATCTGATATTGATTCAAGAGTGTTGAGCTTTTGATTGAGGCTTTGGGTTCTGCTTGGGTGTCATGACCCGAACCATAAAGTTTCGACCGCCCTGGTTTATCTGGAAATCATGCACAATATTCATACATTATAAAGAAATTGTAACGCCCCGAGATCCCGTCCTGAGATATCACAGGGTGCTTGTGACCCCGAAGGACCACAAGCTAACCCTTTACTCATGTTTGTACCTGTACACTGTACAATATCTGGAAAAAGTGCAGAAACTTGCCATAAGGTTCAACATATCTATAAATACTTAAAATATAAAACTGAATACTATACAATACATCCATCTGAAAAGCCTCTAATCTGACTGAACTGTGGAGTTGATGGGACAGGTCCCCAACTAACTCCGTCAACTGAAAGTAAATAAAATTTTGATTACAATAATAGAAAACTAAAACTCATCCTCGAAAGAAGAGGACTCACTACTACTGCTGCAAACTGGTACTAATCTACTCATGATACTCTAGGTCCTGGGCCTCTAAACCTATGGTTTCAAATGAGACACCATAGCGCAAATGCATCAGCACAAAATGTACCAAGTATGTAGACAAGGTAAGGCTAAATGCAAGGGCTCATGCATGCAAAATATGTATAACCTAAATGATCATGAGAATACCACACGAAAACAAGCACACATACAAGAATGCATAAATCATACTCAAAATCATCACAAATCTAGAGACTAGACCTTGGATACCACTTTACTGCGTGCTAAACTCGCTACCATCACTGAAATACTAAACTACTGACTCATCTACTACTGATAACTAAGGATCTGAGCTTAATTCTTTCAACCGAAAGAATAAAAGATTCAAATTTTCTAGTAGATAACTTCAGAAGCTTTATCAATGATAAGAAAATAGGATTATATCTGAATCCAACAACAAGAATATGCAACAAATTCTGAGAAGCATACCAAACCTATCTGACGAGAGATCTTTAAATATGATAATAAGAATATTCAACATGATCTGAGACTGAGATCAAGCCTCTCTAATGGGAGATCTTTACCTATGGTATTAAGCATCTGTATATGAGGCCAAGCCTATCTAACGAGATGGCCCATGAATCAATGGAACTATCTGAGTTCCTTGCTGAGATAGACGACTGTACCACACGGTCTTAACTTCTAAAGATTGATACTGAAACTGCAATTGTGGGAAGTAGTCACTTAACTGACATGCCCCGACCTACCACAGGTTGGGTCCAACCTGTAACCCCATATAGAAGGGCGTCAATACCATGCCATGAGTAAAGACTCACTCTCAGGTCAAGCCTCTCTGATGGGATGACCCTCGCAGCAAGTCTGCCTAAGGCAATATAATAGTCAACCTCTCTGATGATGACAGCCTCTACTAATGGGGACTCCTGTATCCTGCACTGGCTACGCAGTTTTGGAGTTCAGGGATTGCTACTAATTACTCCGTCCTCTCTCTCTGGTGAGAGGAATCGCCATCCCTTCCCTCGCTCAGTGCTAGTTTCTACTCCCAACTGAAAGATTCTCACTGAATCCTTAGAATGAACATAATAAAGCTGAAATCTGTTTACATGATTATGTTTCTCAAATGATCTGGCAAAAATACTATGAGTTCACTTGGTTCCGTATCTGACAGAAACAATATCGAATCACGGTATCTGACTGAAGATACATAGCTTGGTTAGATTATTCAAATCATTTCTGAAATTAGAATTGAATCACTTCAATTCCATTAGGACTAGGCTGAGTACAGGTCTGAGGCTTGATCACTAGCGATACAGAGATTATAGAGATAACTGAGATTACTAAGCTTTATAAAGGTTCTCACTTGTCCAAGGATATAGAGTTATATAGTTCACTGAGTTTCGAAAATCATGGCTCGGTTGGAATTATCGAGAAATTGACACAAGCTCTAGATAACAGCTCTATTTTCAGGTATAAATACCCCAGTACTTGATAACATAGAAGTAAAGCATCATCATTCATTCAAGAATCACAAGCATTCATGCATCATTACAATTATTTAGGCATATTCACAAGAAACTCAGAAATCATGCCATATATTCAATTTCACAATCATTAAAACATCACCTCAAGCCTCCAAGGATTCACAAATGTCTACTCATCATCACAACTACCAAGAGGTCACGATAACTATTTCAGAATCATAACTTACTTTCTCCCTCACAAACCTTATGGCATCGCATCTATCATTTAGGAAATATAAACCTCTATTCACTATCATGATTACCAAAGGATCGCTCCCAATATTTAGGGGGTCATCAATATCGATTCATCATGAAAAACTACCTTAAGGAAGACATGCTATTAAATTATACCCCATTCAATGAAGTCTTGCATCAAGTACTTTACACCTATATCGGTCTCGACATATATCTAGATATCACGAGATTTTGGGAAACACTTCATACTACTATGTCATTACTCTCTTGCTAACCACTTAGCATGTATCAAAACTTAAAATAAATCAAAGAGTACCCACTTGGGAGATTTACCGCTATTTTGTCTCAACATACTCACTACGGTCTTTCGACAACCACTAGACATGTCCGATTCTACACCTACTCGGGGATTCCATATTATTATTATGGCTCATTCCTCTCACTAAGGCATTTTATCAATCACTAGGTGTGCATGGACTAGCCCACAACTTTGGGTATCCTCTTTAACATACCATAATGCCCCTCTATACTTCACCTCAGCCTTTCATCCAACCTATGGGGTGCATACTCCGCTTATTCAACCATCTCTACACCCTAATGTCATGAGCACCTCACATAGACATCAACATCAAAAGGGCTCATCACAACATCACGTAAATTCCACATACTAGGGTCAAAGACCATAAATCTTGCAAACAATCATGAATCCAAACTCAACAACACAAGCAACATCAACTTTAACTCATAAAAATCATGGAATATCACAAAACATAAAATCCTTAATTTTAAAAAAGGGTTACTTGAGCTTCTTGGATGAAAGGGACCCAAGAATCAACATCTACATGCTTGGGAATTTCTTTTCTTGAAGCCTCTTGAAAGGAGTTCTTGATTTCTCTAGATCCTTCTTGATCTCTTGAATTTTATGAAAGGAGAAAAGAGTATTTTGATTTTGGAAACCCTAATTTTAGGGTGGAAAAGAGAAAAATAAAGGTGAAGGCCCTTGGCCCGGTATTTACAGAGCTGCGGGAAGATGTGGAAAGACCAAAATGCCCCTTTAAAATTTGTCTAGAAAATTCCAATCGGGGTCTGTAATGGTTGACATAACGATCCGTCAGAGGGACTAACAGTCCATCAAGTCGTCCGTCACTCAATTGCCAAAACTGGGAGGCTCTTCCACGAAGTAACGGTCGAAGTAAAGGTCCATCAAAAATTTGACGGTCCACCAAATCGTCTGTCACTCGGGGTCCAGGAATGGGACATTCTACCTCGTTCTGATGGGCCCCTTGACAGTCCATCAACTTTCTAATGGTCCACCACTTTGGCCGTCACATGATGACCTAAAAAGGAAGACACTACCTTGGTCTTATGGGACACTTGAAGGTCCACCAAGGACTTGGCGGTCTATCAGATCGACCGTCAAACCTGCAATTCCGAGAACACTCAGTAAAGCGACCATAACTTATTCGTCTGATGTCGGATTTTGATGAAATTGGTATCTATGGAAATATTTTTCAATTCTTTATATGACTAAAAGTAGAAAATTAGGGAAATTCCACATGATTCAAAGTGTTTCATACTTGGAAAGAACCTTTTGAATCTTTTAGACTCAATATTTCTGCTTTGCTGGATACGCTCTAAAGCTCAGACTAGAAGAGAACTTTACAGGGTATTACATTATCTCCCCCTTAGGGGCATTCATCCTCGAATGTCTCTTGGTAGGCTGGAAATACTGATCAACAAAACTTACTCAAGAAAGAAAAATATCTCAAGGCATGACTGTACAACTAGAAAGACTAACATACTGAGTACTCATACTGGACACGCATCTCTAACACATGGAACACTGACTGAAGCTACTAGAGCTGAATCCTCATAGCATGAATGAACATATGATGCATGGACTCATAGCTGGGCTGATTTCATGAATGCATGGCTGAACACGCACTGACAAGCTGAACTCTTTCTACTGAACGTGCATATCTAATGCATGAATGTCTAACTGAACTGACCTTCGGAAGCATGACTGACATTACAATGATCACTGATACTAGATTCATTAGAAGAATAATTACATGAATCTAAATAAACTTAATGATATGCAAACATCATAACACTTCGGGGTATCTCCCCCTTGGGACACTATGTCCCTCTAAACACACTTCGCTGTAATACTGAAGCGGTGCACGGGGCACCGACCGTCTGGGTCATGATTGATCGATTGAGATCTAAAAATCATGCATGACTCATGCTAACATATAATTCTCAAGATGAAATCGATGGATCTAACAATGCATGTCATATAGATGAAGGGCTCATAATATACCCGGGTCTATGTCAGGGAGACCTTCATGATCAAGATGAGCCTGAAGGGCATGGAGTCTACCCCTCTTTGTTAACACTCTATAGTCTTGCATTATATGGCCTGGATCACCACACCCAAAGCATACATCTCTACCGGCTCTACACACGACTCGTTGGTGCCTGCCATACTCTCCATAAAGCGGATGGGTACGAACACCACTAGCACTACTCAGGGCCTTGGATCTTGGCACTTCCTCGGATCTGACACCCCTAAACGCAGGTGCGGGTACACTAGACGAAGATGGAGCTGGAACTAAAAATCTCTGACCATGATGAGAACCACTACCAGCTTGGGACCTTGACTGGGAGAAACCACGACTACCTATCATGGTTCTCTTACTCGCACTCTCTCTTTCTTTTATCTTGTCTACCTCAATTTGCTGCGCATGAATCATTAGCCTAGAAAGATCCATATATCTATTTAGCATAGACTCTCTACACTCTTTCAACACATAACTCAAAACTCCAGACAAAAAGTTACTCATGCTCACTCTAGGGTCAGCTACCAAGTCAGAAGCATATTTAGCTAATTGGTTGAACTTAAGACAATACTCTTTCATAGTCATAGAAGCTCTCCTTAGGTTCATGAAATCTTCTACCTTAGCTTCTCTTATATCAAGCAGAAAGAATCTATCTAGAAAGGCACTCTAAAATTCTAACCAAGTCACAGGAGCTACATTCTCCCCTCTACTCTTCTCCTACATCACTACCCAATCATGAGCAATATCCTTCAACATATAAGATGCTAACTCCACACTCTCCTCATCAGAGACATGTATAATGTAGGTGATCTTCTTCACCTTCTCTAGATAAAGCTGTGGGTCCTCACCTACTACTGACCCAAAGAATTCTAACGGGTTCATTTTCATGAAATTTCTAATCCTAGTTACGGTGGAATTCCTATCTTGCTAAGGTGGGACTGCAGCCTAAAGGTTTCCCTGAACATTAGTCATAGCTTGGGCTAGCACTTGAAAAGATGCCCAAAAATCTACATGTGATACACTCTCATTATTAGGTCCTACTGGTTGAGGGGGATGATCATCGACCCCATGGACAAAACTTCTACGAGGAGGCATACTCTGTAATTAAAAGAAAGAAGTGTATTACACTGAGGATCAACCTAATCTCACGCTCACTAAAAGAAGGGAAACTTCTCCTAAGAACATCCTGTAGTCTCTTGTACATAAATATGGCGCGCTACACACCCATGCACAAGACTCTACTAGATGCGACTTTTCATACTCCCTAGGACACTCTTGAACCTTAGGTTCTGATACCAAGCTTGAAAAGCCCCGAGATCTCATCCCAAGATGTCACACGGTGCTAGTGACCCCAAAGGACCACAAGCTAAACCTTTACTGATATCTGTACTTGTACACTGTATAATATCTTGAATAAATATAGAAACTGGCCATAAAGTTCAAAACGTCTATAAATACTAAAAATATAAAACTAAATACTATACAATACATCCACCTGAAAAGCCTCTAATTTGACTGAACTGTGGAGTTGATAGGACAAGTCCCCAACCAATTCCGTCAATTGAAAGTAAATAAAATTGTGATTACAATAATAGACAACTAAAAATTATCCTCGAAAGAAAAGGACTCGCCGCTACTGCTGCAGACTGGGAATGATCTGTTGATGATACTCTGCGTCCTGTGCCTCTAAACCTATGGTTTCAAATGAGACACCATAGCGCAAATGCGTTAACACAAAATGTACCGAGTATGTAGACGGGGTAAGGCTAAATGCAAGGGATCATACATGCAAAATATATATAACCTAAATGATCATGAGAATACCACAAGAAAACAAGCACACATACAAGAATGCATAAATCATACTCATGATCATCACAACTCTAAAGACTTGACCTTGGATACCGCTTTACTGTGTGCTAAACTCACTACCATCACTGAAATACTGAACCACTGACACATCTGCTACTGATAACTAACGATCTGAGCTTACCACTTTAAGCTGACAGAAATTGAGATTTAACTTTTCTAATAGATAAATTCGGAAGCTTTATCAATAATAAGAAAATAGGATTATATCTGACTCCGACAACAAGAATACTTTACAAATTCTTAGAAGGAGACCAAGCCTATCTTGATGGGAAATCTTTAAATAATAAGAATATTCAACATGATCTGAGACTGAGATCAAGATTCTATAATGGGAGATCTTTACATATGATAGTAAGAATCTTTATATGAGGCCAAGCCTATTGGCGGGATGGTCCATGAATCAATGGAACTATCTGAGTTTCTTACTGAGATAGACAACTGTACCATACAGTCTTAACTTTTGAAGATTGATATGGAAACTGCAACTATGGGAAGTAGTCACTTAACCGATATGCCCCGACCTACCACAGGTGGGTTCCAACCTGTAACCCCAGCTGGAAGGGCATCAATACCGTGCCAAGGGTAAAGTCTCATTCTCAGGTCAAGCCTCTCTAGAGGGATGACCCTCGCAGGAAGTCGATCTCAGGCAATATAATAGTCAACCTCTCTAACAGTGATAGCCTCTACTAACGGGGACTCATGTATCCGACGTTGGCTATGCTGTTCTGGAGTTTAGGGATTGCTATTAACGACTCCAGCCTCTCTTTTTGACGGGAGAAATCTCCATCCCTTCCCTCACTCGGTGCTAGTTTCTACTCCCAACTAAAAGACTCTCACTGAATGCTTAGAATGAACACAATAAAGCTGAATCTGTTTACATGATCATGTTTCTCAAATGATCTGGCTAAAATACGCTGAGATCACTTGGTTCCATATTTGATAAAAATAATATCGAATCACGGTATCTGACAGACGATACATAGATCAATTAGATTACTCGAATTATTTCTGAGATTAGAATTTAATCTCTTGAGTTCTATTAGGACTGGGTTGAGTACAGGTCTGAGGCTAGATTACTAGTGATACCGAGATTATAGAGAGAACTGAGATTACTGAGCTTTATTAAGCTTCACACTAGTCTGAGGATACAGAGTTCTATAGTTCAAAGAGTTCTAAAAATCATGGCTCCATTGGAATTATCGAGAAACTGACACGGGCTCTAGACAACAGCTCAATTTTCTGGTATAAATACCCCCAAGACTCGATAACATAGAACTAAAGCATCATCATTCATTCAAGCATCACAAGCATTCATGCATCATTACCATCTTTCTGGCATATTCACAAGAAACTCAAAAATCATGCCATATATTCAATTTCACAATCATTAGAACATCAACTCAATCGTCCAAGGATTTACAATCGTATAATTATCATCACAACTACCAAGGGGTCACTCTAAGCGTTTCAGAATCATAACATACTTTCCCCATCACAAACCTTATGGCATCGCATCTATCATTTAGGAAATATAAACCTCTATTCACCATCATGATTACCAAAGGATCGCTCCCAACATTTAGGGGGTCATCAATATCGATTCATCGTCACAAACTACCATAAGGAAGACATGCTATTAAATTATACCCCATTCAATGAAGTCTTGCATCAAGTACTTCACACCTACATCAGTTTTGACATATATCTAGATATCACAAGATTTTGGGAAAAACTTCACACTATTATGTCATTACTCTCTTGCTAATCACTTAGCATGTATCAAAACTTAAAATAAATCAAAGAGCACTCACTTAGGAGATTTACCGCTATTTTGGCTCAACTTACTCACTACGGTCATTCGACAACCACTAGACATGTTCAGTTTTACACCTACTCGGGGTTTCCATATTATTATAATAGCTCATTTCACTCACTAAGGCATTTTATTAAAACTAGGTATGCATGGACTAGCCTACCACTTTGGGTTTCCACTTTAACATACTATAATTCCCCTTCTATACTTTACCTCAGCCTTTCGTTCAACCTATGGGGTGCATACTCCGCTTATTCAACTATCTCTATACCCTAATGTCATAAACACCTCACACAGACACAAACTTCAAAAGGGCTCATCACAGCATCACATAAATTCCACATACTAGGGTCAAAGACCATAAATCTTGCAAACAATCATGAATCCAAACTCAACAACACAAGTAAGATCAACTTCAACTCATACAAATCATGGAATATCACAAAACATAAAATCCTTAAGTTTAAAAAAAGGGATACTTGAGCTTCTTGGATGAAAGGGACCCAAGAATCAACTTCTACATACATGGGAATTTCTTTTCTTGAAACCTCTTGAAAGAAGTTCTTGATTTCTCTCGATCCTTCTTGATCTCTTTTGAATTTTATGAAAGGAGAAGAGAGTACTTTAATTTTAGAAATCCTGATTTTTGGGTGGAAGAGAGAAAAATGGAGTTGAAGGCCCTTGGCCCGGTATTTATAGAGCTGGGGGAGGATATGGAAAAGACCAAAATGCCCCTTTAAATTTTGTCTAGAAAATTCCAATCGGGGACTGTAATGGTTGACCTGATGGTCCGTCAGAGGGACTGACGATCCATTAAGTCGTCCGTCACTCACGTACTAAAACTAGGATGTTTTGCCTCGGAGTGAAGGTTAAAGTGACGGTCCATCAAAAATCTGACGGTCCACCAGATCATCCGTCAATTGGGGTCCAGGAATGGGACATTCTACCTCGGTCTGACGGGCCCCTTGACAGTCCACCACTTTGGCCATCACATGATGACCGAAAAAGGAAGCCACTGCCTTGGTCTGATAGGACACTTGACGGTCCACCAAGGACTTGGCGGTCTGTCAGATCGACCATCAAATCTACGATTCAAATAATGCTCAGTAAAACGGCCATAAATTCTTCGTCCGATGTTGGATGTTGATGAAATTTTTATCGATGGAAAGCGTGTTCAATTCTCTACATGACTAAAACTTGAAATTAGGGAAATTACACACGATTCAAAGTGTTTCATACTTAGGAAGATACTTATGAAACTTTTAGAGTCAGATTTTCTGCTTTGCTTGACACGCTCTAAGGCTCAGACTAGAAGAGAACTTTGCGGGGTATTACAGAAATGCAGAAAAGATAATAAATGGAAACATGGTCAATCTATTACTTTAACTGAGCAATACGACATTAAGTTCATAACATTCAAAACACATGACACCAGTATATGAAATCTCTAACAATATAAAAACCAACATCATTATAAAAACTGGGAAAAGGCCCCTAGTAGGACCATAAGCCAAAATGAAACAACAATATGCCATAAATAAAGCCTTATGAAATAAAGGAGGCTCACTACCTGCAATCTTTTGACAACCACAACTCTACCACTTAGCGGGACCCTGGGACTATGCCTCAGATCCTGAAATATAAGAGATCAAACAATTGTACTGGTATATGAAATAATTCAAAATAACATTTTATTACACAATATAGGTGAGAGGATTTTATAAAAGATTACACATAAGATAAGTAAAACACATGGGCATAAATTTAGAATGTGAATTGGTTTCTGGAAAATCATGACTCAACACCTTATTAATCTTCTGAGCTAATCAGTACACCCTATAATCTGTAATTCCATGGGCTATATAGAATCTGCCCTTGACTCGGACTCCAACCCTCCAATCTAAGTTTGTGGCAAAGATTATGCCCGTGATTGCCTATCACTAATGTCGTCAGCCTTACTCAGAAACTCAATATTTCACCTTTTCTTTGACGATATTCATGACGGCCTATCACCAACTTGACCGCCTATCACAGATGTTGTCAAGAACATTTTTCCATCAATTTAAGGGCATTTTTGCAAGGGTATTTTGGTCATTTCCCATTTTTTGAGCCTCTGTATATATGAGGAACTTTAATTCAAATCCTAATTTCTTCATTTCTCTTCTAATTCCCTAAAGAGAGAGTATCTAGGGTTTCTAATCAAGAACCCTAATCTCCCAAAAATCATCTATAAATCTTCAAGATTTCTTCAAGAACTAAGTTCCTCATAGTGTGGGATTTGAGAATCATTTATTACAAGTGCAGATAGAGTCTCAAGCATTAGAATTCATCTCACTTCAAAGGTTAAGGTATGTAGATATTGATTCTTGGGTCCCTTTCATCCAAGAAGCTCAAGAACCCTTTCTAAACACTAAAAGATTTTTATGTTTGTGAGTTATTAACTATTTGTATGAGTTGAAATAGATGTTCAAGGTGTTGTGGAGTTTTAAATTATTTTTGTCAACAAATGTTTTAAGTTTTGACCCTAGTGTGTGGATCTAATGTGATAGAACCTCTTGAAGTTGTTTTCTATATGATGTGTTCATGACTTTTGGGTGTAGAAATGGTTGAATAAGCGAAGCACGTCCCCCATAGGTTTGATAAAAATGCCCAAATGAATGAATTATTCCATTGTAATAGGAAATTCCCATATAATTGTGAACCCGTGCATGCCTAGTGTTTGATAAAATGCCTTAGTGAGTGAAATTTGCAAAGATAGCATGAAATCCCCAATTAAGTTGTGACATGATAGTAAGAAGTTTCCCCAAGCTATGTGATATCCAAACACATATCAAGACTAATATAGGTATGAAATAGCTCGGGTAAAACCTTGTTGAATGGAGTATGATCTAGTAGCATGTTTCCCCTACATTATTATATGATTTTGATTCCGAGATGATTAAAGTGACCCCTTGGCAACTATGATGATGAATAGACATTTGTGATTTGTGAATACTTGAAGAGTTGTGTTAATGATTGGGAAGATGCTTTAATGATTATAATGATACATGAATAATCGTGATGATACATGAATGGTTCTGATGATGAATGAATAATTATGCTTTACTTTTATGCTATCGACTCCTGGGGGGTTTTATACCCAATAATAGAGCTATTGTCTAGAGCCCATGTCAGTTTCTCGATAACTCCAGTCAAGCCAAGATTTTTTGAACTAGGTGAACTTTACACTCTGCATCCTTAGACAAGTCAGAACTTAAGAAAGCTCAGTAATCTCAGTTATCTCTATAATATCTGTATCGCTAGTAATCTAGACTCAGTCCTATAATCAGGTCAGATCTAATAGTATTCAAGTTTAATCTCAGAATAAATTTGAGTAATCCATTCAAACTCTATATCGTCAGTCAGATACCATGATTCAATACCTTTTCCATCAGATATGAAACTAAGTAGTCTCAGCATAACTCAGTCAGATCTTTTTAGAAACATGATTAGTATCAAACTTAATTTAGTTGATAATTTAGTTTAGAGTCTTTCAGTTGGGAGTAGAAACTCGCACTGAGCGAGAAAAGGGACGGCAGCTCTCCCGTCAGAGAGGCCAAGTCGTTAGAAGCAATCCCTAAAATCTAGAACTATGTAGCCAGAGCAGGATATAGGAGTCGCCCATCAGTAGACGCTATCACCGTCAGAGAGGCTTGACTATCATATTGCCTTAGGCGAACTTCATTCGAGAGTCATCCCATCAGAGAGTCTTTACTAGAGAGGTCTATACCCGTGGCACGGTATTGATACCTTTCCAGCTGAGGTCACAGGTTGGACCCCACCTATGGTAGGTTGGGGCATATTGGTTAAGTAACTACTTCCCACAGTTGCAGTTTCTGTATCACTCTTTAGAAATCAGGACTGTATGGTTCAGTCATCTATCCCAGTATGGAACTCAAATAGTTCCTTTGGTTCATGGACCATCCCATCAAATAGGCCTAGTCTTATATGTAAATGCTTATAATCATTACTAGAGGTCTTCCATCATAGAGGCTTGATCTAAGTCTCAGATTCAGTTGAGTATTCTGGTAATCAAATCTAGAGATCTCCCATCAAAGAGACTTGATCTCAGTCTTAGACCATGTTGAGTATTCATATTATCATATCTAGAGATCTCTCGTCAGATAGGCTATTTCTCCATCTCAGATTCTTTATTCTATTGAGTATTCTTGTTGTCAGATTTGGACATGATCATACTTTTTATCATTGATAATTACTTCAAGAATAATCTGTTAGAAAAGTTGATCTCTAATTCTTTCAGTCTGAAGCATTACGCTCAGAATCTAGTCCTTGATGTAAGTACATCTAGATCCTCAGTTATTAGTATCAGATGAGTCAGTGATTCAGTATCTCAGTGTTAGTAGTTAGTTCATTGTATAGTAAAGTGGTATCTGCGTTTCAATATCTAGAGTTGCGATGATTGTGCTCATGGTCTGTACATTGATATATGTGTTCTTATGCAACAACTTCATGATTATTCAATTTATATATTGTGCATGCACGAGCCCTTGCATTAGCCTACCCTGTCTACATACTTAGTATATTTTTGTACTGACGCATTTACGTTACGGTGTTTTATTTGACACCATACGTTTAGAGGGACAAGACCCAGAGAATCCTCAGTTGCTCAGTTTTAGTCAGCAGCAGTAGTAGTGAGTCCTCTTTTTTCGAGGACGAATCTTAATTTACTATTATTTCTTTAGAATTTATTTATTTTTAGTTGATGGAATTAGTTGGGGACTTCTCTCATCAACTCTACAGTTCAGACAATTTTAAGGCTTTTTAGATGGATGTTGTTGATGTGTATTATGAGTATTCATAGATGTGTTGAACCTTATGGCTAATTTTTGAATTTATTTCAGAAATTATGCAGTATACATGTACAAATTTTAGTACAGGGTTAACTTGTCATCTTTCGGGGTCATAAGCACCGTGTGATGTCTCTAGATGGGATTTCGGGGCATTACATGAGCAAACCTAAGGATGGGGGTATTTCTATTAGTGTAGGGTTTGACCCTTAGCGGAAATCTCTAATTTATAGAACTACGTAGCCAGCGTATGTTGAGATGAGTTCCTGCTAAGTAAGGGTTAACACATCCCTAATGCGTTTTTCTATTAGTGAGGGTTGACAAAATATCTTCCTGCTAGTGAGGGTTAACTCACAGCTAGTGTTAGTACCCTTGGCATGGTATTTGTACTTTTCTTACTGGGGTTACAGGTTGAACCCCAATCGGCTCAGAGAGGGGCATGTTAGTTGGATAATTAACTCCTACAGTTTTAATTTTAGTCTCCAGTTTAGAACTCAGTTTAGTTTTATAGCATTAGAACTATTGGATACAGTCAATTAGTATCAGTAACTCCAGATATCAGTTACTCAGTTATCAAAACTCAGTACTTAGCTTAAGAAAAGATCTGTTATAGTATACATATATGGACAGTATTACATACTCAGTATTTGTTGTAGTTCCAGTTATCCATGTACTTTTATATTTAGTAACTATATATCATTTAGTTAGTTATTTTTTATGCGTATGAACCCTAGCAGTTATCCTAACTTTATTTAGCATTCTAGTACATTTCCACATACTTAACGCATACTCACTTCTTGCTTTATAATGTTTTATATAATCAGTTTGAACGATCAGGTTCCTCACCGTACTTAGCCATATTCGATGAGCAGTAGCAGTTTTAGCAGTGAGTCTTCAATTATTGAGGTTATGCTTTTATTTTTGTAATGCAGTTTAGTAGTAGCTCAGTAGTCGGAGTTAGTCGGGGGCTTGTCCTATCAACTCCACTTTAAATTCAGATTCAATTAGTGGCTTTTAATAGTAGATTTTCAGACAGTATTCCATTTTACATATGTTATATTATATCAATATTTTAGATGTTTTTAACCTTATGAAACTGTAGCCCATTTTTCCGCATTTATTACAGTATTATTATTCATTGATCACAAAGGATATCATTCATGGGTTAGCTTGTGGTCCTACGGGGTTGTAAGCACTATTCGATGACTTGGGTGCAGTACTAGGTCATTACAATAAATAAACTGAGCCCCTATTTAGGAAGGGGAAATACTCTTTGGCAAGGCCCCTAATACCATGGTGGCTCGTAGTTTTTGGGGATGTAGGATACACTGAACCCACTCTTCCCACTCGGTGCTAAATCCTACTTCCAACTTAAAGACAATGAAATACTAACTGGTGCATGCAAACATAACTGATAAGCTCAGGTCATGGTATTTTTAAAACAAGAATGCATACAGATTCTAAAGTAATTATAAACATCTAAACTGATGTATTTAATATATAGTAATACTAGTGAATTTGTTATAAAATGATAATATCTATAGGGGAATTAAATTATGATTCTGACTTGGTTGTTACTTGAAAATGAAATTATGTAAAACACATTGGCTTCGGGTGTTCATAACCCGCCAACATGAAATGATTTCTAAAATATGATAACACTCTTAAAATATTAAAATGAAGTCATAATTTATAGACCCAAAACATTGGACAGCTCAACAGAAGTGTATATAACATGAATTTAAGTATGGGGATATATTAAACATAGGTGAATAACAATTTCTCATAAAAATAATGAAATTCAAGAAAAAATACTAAACACATAGTTTAAAACATGAATATGTATGACCCTTATGCTATTTAGTCCAATTAATCACAGGGTAATGCTATGCTTTCAACACATGAGGAATTTGGAATAAACATAAACTTAAAATAAGTATATTCAACATGAAAATCATTCATTTGGGTACAAGTATAAATGATTAACCTTGTTCAAAACCCCATATACCTGAATTTCTTAAATAAGCTTTCCATCAACATAAAATATGCCAAATCCAACACAAGCAAAAGAGTTATGGCCAACTTAATAAGACAGTGCACCACCTGAGCCACCAGCGCATCGCAGAGCTAGCCAAAATGGAAATTTTCAAAAACAAGTAAGGCTCCGTAATATTGGCGCTTAGCAAAAAGACTCAATTTCATAATTGTCCTTTTCCAGTGTTCAAAGATGATACCACTGCATTGTGGTGAACGTCCTGGTCACAATCAAGGAAGCAACGCGATTCTACCGCAATACACCTCCATGGAATTTCTCAGTTGTCATATTCCAGTGGATTGGCGCGATAGTGGCGTGTCAATCCCGGGGTCCCAATCAATAAATTTCACTAAAAAATAAAAGGACACCCAGGGTTAAGATAGTCCTTTCCCATAATTTTATTCCTCCCAGATGTGGGATATAAGCCCAAAAAATGTTTAAACCTTTCATTATTCACTTTTTTCCCAAAATCAAAATGTATTTATCTTTCAATAAAACAAACACTAGCTCTCAAGAATCAAGGTTAATCCCAAGAATTTCTCCAAGAACTCGTTAAATTAAGGTATGTTAGATGTTCATTCATGGATCCTTACCTTCTATGGAGCCTAAGAATCCTTTTTTTCAAAATACAAGATTTATGATTTATGATTTCCATGTTTGAATAACATCGAATTCATGTTTATGATGTCGTTTGATTTTTAATCCATGATGTACATTACAAGTTCAAAGAATTGATTCTACTATGTACGGAATTACATAATATTTATGATCAACTCATCAGTTTCAATGTTGATTGTTGTAACAATATAAAACCTAAGTGGTTACCATTTAATAAACCTACTAAACTTCTTATTTGTTTGATAAATTGTCAATGAGAATAAAATCAAGAGATTATAGCATACTACATTTATTCCCCATTAATGTACAATCTAATGCATTACAAGTGTCTGATAAAATATCTGTATCAATGAATCATGACAAAGTAAACATTGTTATGTTATTCAAGATGATGTTTCCCTTTACTTTTAATGCTATCAAGTCCTGGAGGTATTTAATATATGAAAATTTAGTTGTTTACCTAGAGCCAGTGTTAATGATGGGATAGTACCAGTTATGTCATAATTAGTAGCACTCTTAGACCGTTACATAATGCAGTAAAACTCAGTCGGTTTCAAAATTTAGGAAAACTTAGTAAACTCTGTGTTAGTCCAGTCCAGTTTAGTATAATCAGTTCAGTGTCTTTCTGTTGGGTGTAGGATTCAGCACCGAGCAAACCTAAGTATGGGGGCATTTCTGTTAGTGCAGGGTTTGACCATTAGTAGCAATATCTAAGTTATAAAACTACATAGCCAGCGTAGGTTGATATGAGTTCCTGCTAATTAAAGGTTGACACATCCCTCATGGGTTTTCCTATTAGTGAGGGTTGACAAAATGTCTTTCTTCTAGTGAGGGTTAACTCACAGCCAGTGTTAGTACGCGTGGCACGGTATTTGCACATATCTATTCGGGGTTATAGGGTGAACCCCAATTAGCTCAGAGATGGGAATTTCAGTTAGATGATTAACTCCTACAGTTTTAATTTTATTCTCCAGTTTAGAACTCAGTTTAGTTTTACAGAATCAAGACTGTCGAACACAATCAATCGGTATCAGTAACTCCCACTATGAGTTACTAAGTTATTAGAACTCAGTACTTAGTTTAAGAAATGCTCAGTTATAGTATACATATATGCACAGTATAACATGCTCAGTATTTACAGTAGATTTATTTATCCATGTACTCTTACATTCAGTTAATCTATATCATTTAGTTAATTATTGTTTATGCATATGAATCCTAGCATTTAGTCTTACCTCATTTAGCATACCAGTACATTTCCACGTACTGATTATATACTCATTTCTTGCACTATAATGTTTCATATAATAGGTTTGGACGATCAGGTTCTTGACCGCACTTAGCCAGATTCAGTGAGTAGTAGCATATTTAGTAGTGAGTCTTCATCTATTGAGGAAATGCTTTTATTTAAGTATTTCAATGTAGATATAGCGCAGTAGTTGGATTTAGTTGGGGCTTGTCCCATCAACTCTACTTTTCAATCAGATTCAATTAGAGGTTTTTCAAATTAGATTTTTAGACAGTATTCGATTTTGTAGATGTTATATTATATCAGTATTTTAGGTGTTTTTAACCTTATGGAACTTTAGCCCATTTTTCTTCCTTTATTACAGTATTATTATTCATTACTCACAACAGATATCATTCATGGGTTAACTTGTAGTCCTTCAGGGTCATAAGCACTATTTGACGACTATGGGGCAGTCTCGGGACATTACAATAACTAAACTAAGTGCATATTTTGAAAGGGGAAATACTCTTTGGAGAGGCCCCTAAAACTATGGTGCCACAAAGTTTTTAGAGATATAGGATAAGTTGCACCCACTCTTCCCACTCGGTTATAAATCCTACTCCCATCTTAAAGCAAGTGAAATACTAACTGGTGCATGAAAAGATAACTGACAATCTCAGGTCATGGTATTTTGAAAACAACAATGTATACAGATTCTGCAGTAATTATAAACAGCTAAACTAATTTATTTAATATAAAGTAATACTGGTGAATTTGTTATAAAACAATAATACCGATATGGGTATTAAATTATGATTCTGAGTTACCTGTTACTTGAAAATGGAATTATGTAAAACACATAGGTATCGGGTGTTCATGACCTGCCATCATGAAATGATTACTAAAATATTATAAAACTTTTAAAACAATAATATGAAGACATAATTTAGAGATCAAAACATTGGATAGTTCAACACAAGAGTATAAAACAGAGATTTAAGTATGGGGATATATTAAACATAGGCGAACAACAATGTCTCATAAAATAATGAAATTCAAGACAAAACACTAAACATGTAATTTAAAACATTAATAAGGATGAACCTTATGCTCTTTTCTCCAATTAATCATAGGGTAATGCTATGCTTTCAACACATGTGGATTTTGCAATAAACCCAAATGTAAAACAAGTATATTCAACATAAAAAGCATTCATTTGGGTAGAAGGATAAAGGATTAACCTTGTTAAATACCCCACATACCTTAATTTCTTGAATAAGCTTTCCATCTATATAAAATTTACCAAATCCAACATCAGAAAAGAGTTATGGCCAATTTAGTAAGACAGTACACCACCTCAGCCACCAGTGCATCGCGAAGCTAGCCTTAATGGTAATTGTCAAAAACCATTAAGCTTCTGCGATATTGGCGCTTCGCGCCAAGGCTCAGTTTAAGAATTGTCCTTTTCCAGTGTACCAATGCAATACCACCACATCGCGATGAACATCCAGGTTGCAACCAAAGTGGAAACACGATTCTATCGAATTGCGCTTCTATGATATTTCGCCATTTTCATTTTCCAGTGGCTTGGTGCGATAGTAGCGCGTTAAGCCAGGGGTCCAAATCGGGAAATTTCACAAAAAATGAAAAGGACTCCCAGGGTTAAAATAGTATTTTCCCTTAATTTTATTCCGTTCAGATGTAGGATTTAAGCCTTATAATGATTAAACCCTACATTGTTCACTTTTTTTCCAAAATTAAAAGGTATTACTCTTTGAAGAAAACAAACCCTAGCTCTCAAGAATAAAGTTCAATCCCAAGAATTTCTCTAAGAACTCATTAAATTAAGGTATGTAGATGTTCATCGATGGATCCTTACCTTCCATGGAAATCAATAATCCCTTTTTTCAAAATACAAGATTTATGATTTAAGATTTCCATGTTTAAATTAGATTGAATTCATGTTCATGATATTGTTTGAGTTTTAATCCATGATTTAGTTTAAAAGCTCTAAGAATTGATTTGACTATGTATGGATATACATGATATTTATGATAAATCCTTCAATTTTCAAGTTAATTGTTCTACCCATGTTAACCCAAAGTGTTTACGATTTAATAAACCAAGTATGATTCAAATATGTTTGATAAATTGTCTATGAGAATGAAATAATGCCATTAGAGCATGCTAACATGCATTTCTCATTCATGTACTAGTTAATGCATTACAAGTGTTTGATGAAATATCTATATCAATGAATTGTGACCAAGTGAACATTGTTATGTTATTCAAAATGATGCTTTGCTTTACTTTTCATTATATCGAGTCTTGGGGGTATTAATACCAAATAAATTAGTTGTTTACCTAGAGCCAGTGTTAGTGACATGATAGTATCAGTCATGTAACAATAAGCAGTACTCTCAGTCCGTTATAGAACTCAGTAGAACTTAGTCATTTAAATAACTTAGGAAAACTCAATAAACTCTATATTAGTCCAATCTAGTTCAGTGTCTATCAGTTAGGTTTAATATTCAGCACCGAACAAACCCAGGGATTGAGTTATTTCTGTAAGTTTAAGGTTTGACCTTTAGTAGAAATGCCTGAGTTACATAACTATATAGCTAGCGTAGGTTAAGATGACTTTCTTCATAATAAAGGTTGATACTTCCCTCATGGGTTTTCCTATTTTTCTGGGTTGATAAAATGACTTTTTTCAAGTTAGGGTTAACTCCTACCTAGTGTTAGTCCCTCTAGCATGGTATTAGTACCCTTCTAACTGGGGTTACAGGTTGGACCCTAATCAGCTTAGATATAGGCATGACGGTTAGATGATTACCTCCCACAGTTTCAGCTTTAGTCTCTAGTTTAGAACTCAGTTTAGTTTTACTGAATCAGGACTGTCAGGCACAGTCAATCAGTATCAATAACTCTAGATATCAGTTACTCAGTACTTTGCTTCAGAAAAGCTCAGTTACAGTATACATATATGAATAGTATTATATACTCATATTTATAGTAGTTTCGGTTATCTGTGCACTATTATATTAAGTTACTCTATATCATTAAGTAAGTTATTGTTAATGCATATGAACCCTTACATTTAGTCTTACCTCAATTAGCATACCTGTTCATTCCCACATACTAATCGCATACTAATTTTTTTCTCTAAGATGTTCCCTATCAACTATTCAGACGTTCAGGTTCTTGACTAAGCATATCTAGATTTAGGCAGTAGTAGCAGATTTGGCAGCTAGTCCTAATCTATCAAGGATAAGCTTTTAATTTAGTATTTTAGTTTAGCAGTCACACTAGCAGTCTAGATCAGGAAATTTAATGAAAAATTAAAAGGATGCCCAAGGTTAAAACAGTCTTTTCCCATGATTTTATTTTGCCTAGATGTAGGATTTAGATCCTAAAAATGTTTAAACCCTTCATTATTCATTTTTCCCCAAATTCAAAAGGTATTTATCACTCAAGAAAAGAAACTGTAGCTTTCCAGAATCAAGGTCAATTCAAAGAATTTATCAGTTAACTTATTAAATTAAAGTATGTTAGATATTCATCCATGGATCCTTACCTTCCATAGAGCCAAAGAATTCTTTTTTTTTTCAAAATACAAGATTTATGATTTATGATTACCATGTTTGAATTAGATTGAATTCATGTTCATGATATTGTTTGAGTTTTAATCCATAATTTAGAGTACAAGTTCCAAGAATTGATTCTAGTATGTATGGAATTATATGATATTTATGATTAATCCTTCAATTTTAATGTTAATTGTGGTAACCATATTAACCCTAAGTGTTTACGATTGAATGGACCAAGTATGCTTCTTATGTCTTTGATAAATTGTCTATAAAAATGAAATAATGCCATTATAGCATGCTAACATATGTTCCCCATTCATGTACAAGTTAATGCATTACAAGTGTTTGATTAAATGTCTTTATGAATGAAATATGACCATATAAACATTGTTAGGTTATTCTAGATAATGCTTTGTTTTACTTTTCATGCAATCGATCCTGGGGGTATTTAATACCCACCAATTTAGTTGTTTACCTTGAGCCAGTGTCAGTGACAGGGTTTTATTAGTCATGTCACAATCCGTAGTACTCTCAATCTGTTATAGGATTTAGTAGAACTTAGTAAGTTATAGAACTCATGAAACATCAGTAAAATCTGTATCAGTCCAATCCACTTCAGTATAATCAGTTTAGTGTTTTTCAGTTGGGAGTAGGATTTAGCACCGAGAAAACCCAAGGATGGGGGAATTCTTGTTAATGAAAGGTTTGGCCCTTAGTAGCAATCCCTGAGTTATAGAAATACATAGCTAGCATACGTTGAGATGACCTCCTGCTAGATATGGGTTGACATATCTATCATGGTTTTTCCTGTTAGTAAGGGTTGAAAAAATTTCTTTCTACTAGTTAGGGTTAAATCACAGCTAGTGTTAGTACCCATGGCAAGGTAATAGGACACTTCAAAATAGGGCTATAGGTTAAACCCTAATCAGCTAAGAGGGGGCATGTCGGTTAGATGATTACCTCCCACAGTTTCAGTTTTAGCCTCTACTTTAGGACAAAGTTTAATTTTATAGAGTTAGGATTGTCGAACATAGTCAATCAGTATCATAAAATCCAGATATCAATTACTCAATTAACAAAACTCAGTACTTAACTTCAGAAAAGCTCAGTTATAGTATATATATATGCACAATATTACATATATAGTGTTTATATAGTTTTAGTTATCCGTGTTCTCTTATATTTACTTACTCTATATCATTTAGTCAGTTATTGTTCATGCATATGAACCCTTTAATTCAGCCTTACCTCATTTTACATTCCAGTACATTCCCATGTAATTATCGTATACCCATTTCTTGCTTTATGATTTTTAATATCATAGGTTTGAAAGCTCAGGTTCCTGACCGCTCTTAGCTAGAGTCAGCCAACAGCAGCAAATTTAGCAGTGAGTCTTCATCTATCAATGATAAACTTTTATTTTTGTATTTTAGTTTAGCAGTAGCTTAGTAGTCGGAGTTAGTTGGGGGCTTGTAACATCAACTACACTTTTCAGACAGATTCAGTTAGAGGTTTTTCATACAAGATATTCAGACAGTATTCAGTTTTACAAATGTTAGATTTTATTAGTATTTTAGATGTTTTAAGCCTAATGGCACTTTAGCCCATTTTTATACATTAATTATAATATTATTATTCAGTACTCACAACACATATCATTCATGGGTTAGCTTGTGGTCCTTTCGGGTCGTAAGCACCGTGTGATTACAATTACTAAACTGAGACACTCAGGAAAAGAGTTGTGGACAATTTAGTAATACCGTGTACCACCTGAGCCACCAGCGTGTCGTGGAGGCAGCCAAAATAGTAATTGTCAAAAAACAGTGAGCCACCTGATATTGGCTCATTGCTCCATGGCTCAATTTTAGAATTGACCTTTTCCAGTGTTTCAACATGATACCATTGCATTGTGATGAATGTCTATGTCACAACCAAGGTGGCAACGTGAATCCACCACTTTATGCCACTATGCAATTTCTAGTGGCTTGGCGCGTCGCTTCATAGGTCTTGATCGAGAAATTTCACAAAAAATTAAAAGGACGCCCAAGGTTAAAACAGTCCTTTACCACATTTTATTTCACCCAGATGTGGCATTTAAGACCTAAAAATGTTTAAATCCTTTATTATTCACTTTTCCTCCAAAATCGAAAGGTTTTTCTCTCTCAAGAAAACAAACGTTAATTCACAAGTATCAAGGTCAATCCAAAGAATTTCACCAAGAACCAATTTAATTAAGGTATATCATATGTTCATCCATTAATCCTTACCTTCCATGGAGCCCAAGAATCCTTTTTTTCAAAATACAAACTTTATGATTTATGATTTCCATGTTTGAATTAGTTGAATTCATGTTCATGATGTTGTTTGAGTTTTAATCCATGATTCAGAGTACAAGTTCCAAGAATTGATTCTAGTATGTAGGGAATTATATGATATTTAAGGTAAAGCCTTCAATTTTTAAGTTGATTGTTGTAACCATGTTAACCTTAAGTGTTTACGATGTAATGAACCATGTATTCTTCTAATGTTTTTGATAAATTGTCAATGAGAATGAAATAATGCCATTATAGCATGCTAACATGTATTCACCATTCATGTACAAGTTAATGCATTACAAGTGTTTGATGAAATATCTCTATGATTTAATTATGACCAAGTGAACGTTGTTATGTTATTCAGGAGGATGCTTTGCTTTACTTTTCAAGCTATAGAGTCCTGGGGTTATTTAATACCCAATAATTTAGCTGTTTACCTAGTTCTAGTGTCAGTCATAGGATTGTATTAGTCATGTCATAATCAGTAGTACTCTCATTCCATTATACAACTCAGTAGAACTCGGCCAGTTACAGAACTTAGCAAACCTCAGTAAACTGTGTATCAGTCCAGTCCACTTCAGTATAATCTATTCAGTGCCTTTAATTTGGGAATAGCACTCAGCACTGATCAAACCCAGGGATGGGGGCATTCTTATTAGTGTAGAATTTGACCCTTAGTAGTAATCCGTGAGTTACAGAACTATGTAGCCAGCGTAGGTTGAGATGACTTCCTGCTAGATAAGGGTTGACACATCTCTCTTGGGTTTTTTCCTGGTAGTAAGGGATGACAAAATATCTTCTTGATCGTTAGGGTTAACTCACAGCCAGTGTTAGTACCCATGGAACAATATTAGCACACTTCAAACTAGGGTTCTAGGTTTGACCCCAATCAGTTCATGGAGGGGCTTGTCAATCAGATGTTTATCTCCCACAGTTTTAGTTTCTGTCTCTAGTTTAGAACTAAGTTTAGTTTTATAGAATCAGGACCGTCAGACACAGTCAATCCGTATCAGTAATTACAAATATCAGTTACTCAATTATTAAAAGTCAGTACTTAGCTTTAGAAAAGCTCAGTTACAGTGTACATTTATGCTCAGTATTACATACTTAGTATTTATAGTAGTTTTAGTTTTCCACATACTCTTATATTCATTTACTCTATATCATTTTGTCAGTTATTGTTCATGTATATGTAACCTTCTATTCAGCCTTACCTCATTTAGCATACCAGTACATTCCCACTTACTGATCGTATACCTGTTTCTTGCTTTATGATTTTTTATGTCATAGGTTTGGATGCTCAAGTTCCATACTGCTCTTATCCAGATTTAACCATCAGTAGTAGATTTAGTAGTGACTCTTCATCTATTAAGGATAAGTTTTTATTTTAGTATTTTAGTTTTGCAGTAGCTTGGTAGTCAGAGTCAGTTGGGGGCTTGTCCCATCAATTCTAGTTTTCAGAAAAATTTAGTTAGAGGCTTTTCAAACAGTATTCAGTTTTACAGATGTTATATTTAATTAGTATTTTAGATGTTTTAAACCTTGTGGCACTTCATCCCATTTTTAAACATTAATTATAGTATTACTATTTAGTGCTCACACAAATATCATTCATGAGTTAACTTAAGGTCCTTCGGGGTCATAAGCACCATATAACGACTAGGGGTAGTCTCGAGTCATTACCATAACTAAACAGAACCCATATTGGGGAAGGGGAAATACACTCTGGCAAGGCACCTAAAACTATGGTGGCACATACTTTTTAGCGATGTAGGAAGAACTGAACCCACACATCTCACTTGGTGCTAAATCTTACTCCCAACTGAAAGACACTGAAATACTAACTGGTGCGTGCAAAGATAACTGATAAGCTTAGGTCATGGTGTTTTGATAACAACAATGCATGCAGATTCTAAAGTAATTATAAACATCTAAACTGATGTATTTTATATAAAGTAATACTGGTGAGTTTCTTATAAATGATAATCTCCATATGGGAATCAAATTATGATTCTTACTTGTTACTTAAAACGGAATCATGTAAAAATACATAGGTATCGGGTGTTCATAACCTGCCATCATGAAATGATTTCTAAAATATGATAATAATCTTAAAATAGTAATATGAAGTCATAATTCAGGGACCCCAAACATTGGAAATTTCAACACATTAATATAATACATGGATTTAAATATGGGGATTTATTAAACATAAGAGAATAACAATTTATCATAAAAATAATGAAATTCCAGACAAAACATTTAGCTTGTAGTTTAAAACATGAATAAGTATGACCTTTATGCTCTTTAGTACTTTAAATCACAAGTTAAAGCTATGTTTTTAACACATGAGGATTTCGGAATAAACCCTAACTTGAAACAAGTATATTCAACTTAAAAATCATTTATTTGGATACAAGTATGAAGTATTAACCTTGTTTGAAACCCTACGTAACATAATTTCTTGAACAAGCTTTCCATCAACCAAAAATTTGCCCAAATCCAACACCGAGCAAAGAGTTATGGACAATTTTTAAAGACAGTGTACCACCTGAGCCACCAGCGCATTGCAGAGCCAGCCAAAATTGCAATTGTCAAAAACCAGTGAGCCTCCGAAATATAGGCACTTTTTTCCAGGATCAATGTTAGAATTGTCCTTTTCTAGTATTCCAACATGATACAATCGTGTTGCGGTGAACATCCTAGTTGCAACTAAGGTGGAAACACAATTCCACCACATCACTCCACCATGAAATTTACTAGTTGTCATTTTCTAGTGGCTTGGCGTAATACTGACGCAATAGAGGAACATCGCACTAGGGGTCCAGATCAGCAAATTACACAAATAATTAAAAGGATTTCCAATGTCAAAACAGTCTTTTCCCATGATTTTATTTTGCCCAGATATGGAATTTAAGATCTAAAAATATTTAAACCCTTCATTATTCACTTTTTCCCCAAAATCAAAAGGTATTTCTCTCTCAAGAAAAGAAACCCTAGCTCTCAAGATTCAAGGTCAATCACAAGAATTTATTTAAGAACTCATTAAATTAAAGTATGTTAGATGTGCATCCATGGATTCTTACCTTCCATAGAGCCCAAGAATCCTTTTTATCAGAATACAAGATTTGTGATTTATGATTTTCATGTTTTAATTAGATTGAATTTATGTTCAGGATATTGTTTGAGTTTTAATCCATGATTTAGATTACAAGTTCGAAAAATTTATTCTAGTACGTATGGAATTGCATGATATTTGTTATAAACCCTTTAGATTGCAAGTTGATTATTGTAACCATGTTAAACCTAAGTTTTTACGATTTAATGAACCAAGTATGTTTCTTATGTGTTGGATAAATTGTCTATGAGAATTAAATAATGCCATTATACCATGCTAAAATGTATTCCCCATTCATGTACAAGTTAATATAGTACAATGTTTCATGAAATGTCTCTATGAATGAATTATGACCAAGTGAGCATTGTTATGTTATTAAAGATGATGCTTTTCCTTACTTTTCATGCTATCAAGTCTTGGGGGTATTTAATACCCAAAAATTTAGCTATTTACCTAGAGCCAGTGTCAGTGACAGAATAGTATTTGTCATGTCCCAATCAATAGTACTCTCAATCCATTACAAAAATCAGTAAAACTTTGGAAAACTTAGTAAACACTGTATCAGTCCAGTCCAATTTAGTATAATAAGTTCAGTGTCTTTCAGTTGAGAGTAGAAATCAACAGTGAGGGAACCCAGGGATGGGGTAAGTCCTGCTAGTGTAGGGTTTGACCCTTGTTAGAAATCCCTGAGTTACAGAACTACGTAGCTAACGTAGGTTGAGATGACTTCCTGCTAGATATAGGTTGACACATCTTTCATAGGTTTTCGTTTTAGTGAGGGTTGACAAAATATCTTTCTACTAGTAATGGTTAACTCACATCCAGTATTAGTACCCATGGCACGATATTAGCACACTTCCAACTGAGGTTACAGGATGAACCACAATCATCTTAGAGAGTGGCTTGTCGGTTAGATAATTACCTCCCATAGTTTTAGTTTCAGTCTACAGTTTAGAACACATTTTAGTTTTACAGAATAAGGACTGTTGGACACAGTCAATCAGTATCAGTAACTCCAGATATTAGTTACTCAATTATCATAACTTAGTACTTAGGATTAAAAAATAGCAATTATAGTAGACATATTTGCGTAGTATTACGTACTTAGTATTTACAGTAGTTTCAGTTATCCATGTACTCATATATTCAGCTACTCTATATCATTTAGTCAGTTATTGTTCATGCATATAATCCTTTGCATTTAGCCTTACCTCATTTAGCATACCAGTATATTCCCACGTACTGATCGTAATTTTTTTTCTTGATCTATGATGTTTCATGTAATAGGTTCGGACACTCAGGTTTTTGACCGCGCTTAGCCAGATTCATCTAGCAGTAGTAGATTTAGCAGTGAATTCTCATCTATCGAGGATATGCTTTTATTTCAGTATTTCAGTTTAGTAGTAGCTTAGTAGTAAAAGTTAGTTAGGGGCTTCTCCCATCAACTTCACTTTTTAGAGAGATTTATTTAGGGCCTTTTTAGACTAGATTTTCAAATAGCATTTAGTCTTGTAGATGGTATATTTTATCAGTATTTTAGAAGTTTTGAACCTTATAGTACTTCAGCCCATTTTTCTCATATTAATTATTATATTATTATTCAGTGCTCACAACAGATATCATTAAAGGGTTAACATGTGGTCCTTTGGGGTCATTACAAAAACTAAACTGAGGCCATATTGGGAAAGGGAAATACTCTCTAAAGAGGCACCTAAAACTACGGTGGCATATAAATTTTGGGGATTAGGATACGCTGAACCTATACTTCCCACTTGTTGCTAAATCCTACTCAAAACTAAAAGACACTGACTAACTGGTGCATACAAAGATAACTGATAAGCTCAACTCATGATATTTTGAAAACAATAATGCATACAAATTCTAAAGTAATTGTAAACATCTAAACTGATATATATCAAATATAAAGTAATACTGTTGAGTTTGTTATAAAATGATAATCTCGATACGGGAATCAAATTATGGTTTTGGATAACTTGGTACTTGAAAATGTAATTATGTAAAATACATAGGTATCGGGTGTTCATACCCCACTATCATGAAATTATTTATAAAATATGATAACGCTCCTAAAACAGTAATATGATGTCAAAATTTAGAGACCCAAAACATTGGTAAGTTTGACACATAAGTATAATACATGGATTTAAGTATGGGGATGTATTAAAAACAAGATAATAACAATTTCTCATAAAATAATGAAATTCCAGACAAAACATTAACCTTATAGTTCAAAACATGAATAAGTATGACCCTTATGCTCTTTAGTCCTTTAAATCAATGTTATTTTTCAACACATGAGGATTTTGTAATAAACCCTAACTTTAAAAAAGTATATTAATCTTTAAAATAATTCATTCGGGTACAAGGATGAAAGATTAACCTTGTTCAAAACCCCACATACCTCAATTTCTTGAACAATCTTTCCATTGACATAAAATTTGCCCAAATCTGACACCCGGGCAAAGAGTTATGGACAATTTAGTAAGACAGTGTACCACCTGAGCCGACAGTGCATAGCGGAGCTAGCCAAAATGGCAATTGTCAAAAGTCAGTGAGCCTCAGCGATATTGGCGCTTCTCGCTAAGGCTCACTTTTAGAATTTTCATTTTCTAGTGTTCCAACACGATACCACCATATTGCGATGAATGTCTAGGTCACAACAATCATAGCAACACTATTCTACCATTTTACGCTACCATACAATTTCCCTATTGTCATTTTCCAAGGGCATGGCACAATAGTGGTGCGTCGCGCCAGGGGTCCAGATCGATAAATTTCACAAATAATTAAAAGAACGCCCAGGGTTAAAACAGTACTTTCCTACGATTTTTTCTTCCTAGATGTGGGATTTAAGACCTAAAATATCTAAACCCTTCCTTATTCACTTATTAACATTAATCAAAAGGCATTTCTCTTTCAAGAAAATAAACTCTAGCTCTCAAGAATCAAGGTCAATCCCTAGAATTTCTCCATGAACTTATTAAATTAAGGTATTTTAGATGTCATCTATGGATCCTTACCTTCCGTGGATCTCAAGAATCATTTTTTCAAAATAAAAGATTTATCATTTATGATTTCCATGTTAAAATTAGATTGAATTCATGTTCATGATGTTGTTTGAGTTTTAATCCATGATTTAGATTACAAGTTCCAAGAATTGATTCTAGTATGTATGGAATTATATGATATTTATGATTAACCCTTCAATTTGCAAGTTGATTGTTGTAACCATGTTAACCCTAAGGTTTTACGATTTAATAAACCACGTATGCTTCTTATGTGTTTGATAAATTATCTCTGAGATAATGCCATTATATCATGCTAACATGTAATCCCAATTCTTGTACAAATTAATGCATTATAAGTGTTTGATGAAATGTCTCTATTAATGAATTTTGACCAAGTGAACATTGTTATGTTATGCTTTACTTTTCATTCTATCGCGTCCAGGGGGTATTTAATATCAGATAATTTAGTTGTTTACCTACATCTAGTGTTTCTGATAGGATAGTATTAGTCATGTTACAATAAATAGTACTCTCAGTCCATTACAAAACTTAGTAGAACTCAGTCAGTTACAAAACTTAGGAAAACTTAGTAAACTTTGTATCAGTCCAGTCCAGTTTAGTACAATTAGTTCAGTGTCTTTAAGTTGGGAGTGGTATTCAGCACCAAGAAAACCCACGAATGGGGGCATTCTAGTTAGTATAGGGTTTGACACTTGGTAGCAATCTCTAAGTTATAGAACTATGTAGTCTATGTAGGTTGACATGAATTAATGCTATAAAAGGGTTAACACATCTTTCATGGGTTTTCTTATTAGTGAGGGTTGATAAAATGTCTTTCTGCTAGATAGGATTAACTCACAACTACTGTTAATACCCATGGCATAGTATTAGCACACTTCCAATTGGGGTTATAGGTTCGACTATAATCAAGTTAGAGAAGGGCATGTCGATTAGATGATTAATTCCCATAGTTTCAGTTTTAGTCTCCAGTTTAGAACTAACTTTAGTTTTACAAAATCAGGACTTTTACTAACAGTCAATGAGTATCAGCAAGTCCAGATATCAGTAACTCAATTATAAAAACTCAGTACTTAGCTTCAAAAAAGATCAGTTATAGTAGGCATATATACACAGTATTTTATACTCAGTATTTATAGTAGTATCAGTTATCCATGATCTCTTATATTCAGTTACTCAATAATATTTAGTCAGTTATTAATCATATATATGAACCCTTGTATTACTCCTTACCTCATTTAGCATGCCAGTATATTTCTGCATAGTAATCGCATACCATTTCTAGCTCTATCATGTTTCATATCATAGGTTTGGATGCTCAGGTTACTGACCATGCTTAGCAAGACTCAGCCAATAGTAGCAAATTTGGAAGTGAGTCCTCATCTATTAAGGATATTCTTTTATTTTAGTATTTCAGTTTAGCTGTAGCTTAGTAGTCAAAGTTAGTTGGGAGCTCATCCTGTCAACTCTACTTTTTAGACAGATTTAGTTAAAGGCCTTTCTGACTAGATTTTTAGACAGTATTCAGTTTTACAGATGGTATATTTTATTAGTATTTTAGATGTTTTGATCCTTATGCCACTTCAGCCCATTTTGTGCACTAATTATAGTATTATTATTTAGTGCTCAGAACAGATATCATTCATTGGTTAGCTTATGGTACTTCAGGATCGTAATCACCGTGTGACGACTAGGGGGTAGTCTCGGGTCATTACAATAACTAAACTAAGCCTATATTAGGAAAGGCGAAATACTCTCTTTTGAGAATCCTAAAAGTACGGTGGTACATAGTTTTTGGGGATATAGGATGTGTTGAACCCATACTTCCAACTAGGTGCTAAATCCTACTCCTAACTGAAAGACACGAAAATACTAATTGGTGCATAAAAAGAAAACTAAAAGCTTAGTTCATGGTATTTTTAAAACAACAATGTATACAGATTCTTAAGTAGTTATAAACATCTAAACTGATGTATTTAGTATAAAGTAATATTGTCGAGTTTGTTAAAAAATGATAATCTCGATAAGGGAATCAATTATGATGCTGACTTACTTGTTACTTGAAAACAGAATCATGTAAAACATATAGGTATTGGGTGTTCATAACCCACTATCACGAAATGATTTCTAAAATATGATAACACTCTTAAAATAGTAATATAAAGTCGTAATGTAGAGACCCAAAACATTTGACTGTTCAACACATAAGTATAATACATGGATTTAAATATGGGGATGTATAAACCATAGCAGAATAACAATTTTTCATAAAAATAATGAAATTCAAGACAAAACATTTAACTTGTAGTTTAAAATATGAATAACTATGTCCCTTATGCACTTTAGTCCTTTAAATCACAAGGTAATGCTATGCTTCCAACACATGAGGATTTTGGAATAAACCCTAACTTAAAACAAGTATATTCAATTTGAAAATCATTTATTCGGGTAAAATAATGAAGGATTAACCTTGTTCAAAACCCCACATACCTTAATTTCTTAGATAAGGTTTCCATCGACATAAAATTTGCCCAAATCCGACACCTGGGCAAAGAATTATTGCAATTTAGTAAAACAGTGTACCACCAAATTCACTAGAGCATCGTGGAGCCAGCCAAAATGGAAATTATCAAAAACTAATGAGCTTCCGCAATATTGGCACTTTGCATCAATGCTCAATTTCAGAATTGTCTTTTTCTAGTGTTTCAACATGATACCACTGCATCGCGGTAAATGACCAAGTCGCAACCTAGGTGAAAATATGATTCCACTGCATCGCGCCCCCATGAAATTTCTCAATTGTCAATTTCTAGTGGTTTGGCATGATCGTGGCACGTTGCACAAGTGGTATAGATCAGGAAATTTCATGAAAAACATAAAAGGATGCCAAGGGTTAAAACAGTCCTTTCATATGATTTTATTCCACCTAAATTTGGAATTGAAGTCATAAAAATGTTTAAACAATTCATTATTTACCTTTTCCCTAAAATCTAAAGGTTTTTCTCTCTGAAGAAAACAAACCCTCGCTCTCAAGAATAAAGGTCAATCCCAAGAATTTCTCCAAGAAATCATAAAATAAAGTTATGTTAGATGTTCATCCATGGATCCTTACATTCCATGCAGTCAAAGAATCCTTTTTTTAAATATAAGATTTATGATTTATGGTTTCCATGTTTGAATAAGATTAAATTCATGTTCATGATGTGTTTTGAGTTTCAATCCATGCTTTAGATTACAAGTTCCAAGAATTGATTCTAGTATGTATGGAATTACATGATATTTATTATAAACCCTTCAATTTGCAAGTTGATTATTGTAACCATGTTAACCCTAAGTGTTTACGATTTAATGAACCAAGTATGCTTCTTATGTGTTTGATAAATTGTCTATAAAAATAAAATAATGTCATTATAGCATGCTAACATGTATTCCCCATTCATGTACAGGTTAATGCATTACAAGTGTTCGAAGAAATGTCTCTATGAATGAATTATGACCAAGTGAACATTGTTATGTTAGTCAAAATGATGCATTGCTTTACTTTTCATTCTATCGAGTCCTGGGGTATTTAATACCAGACAATTTAGTTGTTTACCTAGATCCAGTGTCAGTGATAAGATAGTATTAGTCTAGTCACAATCAGTAGTACTCTCAGTCCGTTACAAAAATCAGTAGAACTCAGTCAGTTATAGGACTTATAAAAAATCAATAAACTCGGTATTAGTCCAGTATAGTTTAGTATAATCAGTTTAGTGTCTTTCAGCTGAAAGTAAAATTTTTCACCAAGTAAACCTAGGGATAGGGGCATTTCTATTAGTGTAGGGTTTGACGCTTAGTAGCAATTCCTGAGCAAACCCTACTAGTTAGGGTTAAATCATAGCCAGTGTTAGTAGCTGTGGAACATTATTAGAACACTTCTAACTGGGGTTACAAGTTGAACCCCAATCATCTTAGAGAGGGGCATGTCAGTTAGATAATTAACTCAAAAAGTTTCAGTTTTAGTCTCCAGTTTAGAACTCAGTTTAGTTTTGTAGAATTAGGACTGTCGAACACTGTCAATCAGTATCAGTAACTCGAGATATCCATTACTAAGTTACCAAAACTCAGTACATAGCTTCAGAAAAAATCAGTTATAGCAGACAGATATGCATAGTATTACATACTCAATATTTACAGTAATTTTAGTTATCCATGTACTCTTATATTTAGTTACTCTATAACATTTAGTTAGTTATTGTTCATGCATATGAACCCTTGTATTACACCTTACCTTATTGACAATACCAACATATTCCCATGTACTAATCGCTGACCCATTTCTAGTTCTATGATGTTTCATATCATAGGTTTGGATGCTCAGGTTCCTAATCGTGCTTAGCTAGATTCAGTTTATTTACGTGCATGAATTATAATATTATTATTTAGTGCTAACTATAGATATTATTCATGGGTTAGCTTATGTTACTTTGGGGTAGTAATCATTGTGTAACAACAAGGTTGTCTCGTGTCGTTACAATCACTAAACTAAGCCCATATTAGGAAAGGGAAACTACTCTCTTACGAGGACCCTAAAACTATTATAGTACGTAGTTTTTGGGGATATAGGATGCATTGAACCCATACTTCCCACTAGGTGCTAAATCCTACTCCCAACTGAAAGGCACTAAAATACTAACTGGTGCATACAAAGATAACTGATAACTCTGTTCATGGTATTTTGAAAACAATAATGTATATAGATTTTAAAGTAATTACAAATATCTAAATTGATGTATTTAATATAAAGTAATACTATTGAGTTCGTTATAAAATGATAATCTCGATATGAGAATCAAATTATGATCCTAATTTACTTATTACTTGAAAACAGAATCATGTAAAACATATATGTATTGGGTATTCATAACCCGCCATTATGAACTTATTTCTAAAATATGATAACACTCTTAAAACAGTAATATGAAGTGGTAATTTAGAGACCTAAAACATTAAACAGTTCAATACATGAGTTTAATATGTGAATTTAAGTATGGGGATGTATTAAACATAGGAGAAAAACAATTTCTCATAAAGATAATGAAATATAGGAAAAAACATTAAACTTCTAGTTTAAAACATGAATAAGTATGACAATTATGCTCTTTAGTCCTTTAAATCACACGGTAATGCTATGCTTTAAACACATGAGTATTTTCTAATAAACCCTAACTCAAAATAAGTATATTGAACTTAAAAATCATTCATTCGGGTACAAGGATGAAGGATTAACCTTGTTCAAAACCCCACATACCTTACTTTCTTGAATAAGCTTTCCATCGACATAAAATTTGCCCGAAAACGATACCTGGTCAAAAAGTTGTGGCTAATTTAGTAAGATAGTGTCCCACCTGAGACACCAGCACATCATAGAGCCAGTTATAATGGCAATTATCAAAGACTAGTAAGCCTCCAAAATATTGGCACTTTGCATCAAGGCTCAATTTCAGAATTGTCCTATTCTGGGTTCCAACATGATACCGCCATGTCGCGGTGAATGTCCAAGTCGCAACAAAGGTGGAAATGCAATTTCACTGCATCGTACCACCATGAAATTTCTCAGTTATCATTGTCCAGTGGCTAGGCGCGATAGTGGTGCGTCGCGCAAGGGGTCCAGATCAGGAAAATTCACAAAAAAATAAATGGATGCCCGGGGTTAAAAAAATCCTTTCCCATGATTTTATTCTGCTCAATTATAGGATTTATGCCCCAAAAATGTTTAAACCATTTATTATTTACCTTTTCCCCAAAATTTAAATATATTTTTCTATCAAGAAAATAAACCTTAACTCTGAAAAATAAAGGTTAATTCCAAGAATTTCTGCAAGAACTCATTAAATTAGGTATGTTAGATATTCATTGACGGATCCTTACCTTCCATGGAGTCCAAGAATCATTTCTTTCAAAATACAAGATTTATGATTTTCATGTTTGAATTAGATTAAATTCAAATTTATGATGTTTTTTGAGTTTTAATCAATGATTTAGATTAATAGATCCAAGAATTGATTCTAGTATGTATGGTATTACATGATATTTATAATAAACCCTTCAATTTTTAAGGTGATTGTTGTAACCATATTAACCGTAAGTGTTTACGATTTAAGCAACCAAGTATGCTTCTTATGTGTTTGATAAATTGTCATGAGATTGAAATAATGTCATTATAGCATTCTAACATGTATTTCCCATTCATGTACAAGTTGATGCATTGCAAGAATTTGATGAAATGTCTCTATAAATGAATTACAACCAAGAGAACATTGTTATATTATACTAGATGATACTTTGCTTTACTTTTCATGTTATCGAGTCCAGGGGGTATTTAATACCAGACAATTTAGTTGTTTAGCTAGAGCTAGTGTTAGTGATAGGATAGTATTAGTCATGTAACAATTAGTAGTATTCTCAATCCGTTATAGAACTCTATAGAGCCCAGTCAGTTAGACAACCTAGGAAAACTCAGTAAACTATATATTAGTCCAGTCCAGTTAAGTATAATCAGTTTAGTGTCTTTCAGTTATGTGTAGCATTATCACCAAGAAAACCTAGGGATCGGGACATTCCTATTAGTGTAGGGTTTAACCCTTAGTAGTAATCCCTAAGTTATAGAACAACATAGCCAGCGTACGTTAAGATAACTTCCTACTAGATAGGGGTTGACACATCTCTCATAGGTTTTCTAGTTAGTGAGGGTTGACAAAATGTCATCCTTCTAGTTAGGGTTAACTCACATCTAGTGTTAGTACCCGTGGAATGCTATTAGAAAAATTCAAACTATGGTTGTAGGTTGGAACATAATAAGCTCAGAGAGGGGCATGTCATTAGATGATTGCCTCCCACAATTTCAGTTTCAGTCTCCAGTTTAGAACTCAATTTAGTTTTTACAGAATCAGGACTGTTGGAGACAGTCAATCAGTATCAGTAACTGTAGATATTAGTTAGTCAATTTTCAAAACTTAGTACTTAGCTTCAAAAATGCTCAGTCATAGTATACATGTATGCACAGTATTACATATTCAGTATTTACAGTAGTTTCAGTTATCCATGTTCTCTTATATTCAATTACTATATATCATTTTTTCAGTTATTGTTCATCCATATGAACCCTTTTATTCAGCCTTACCTCATTTAGTATACCAGTATATTCCAATGTACTGATTGCATACCCATTTTTTTAATATGATGTTTCATATCATAGGTTTAGATGCTTAGGTTCCTAACCGCACTTAGCTAGATTAAGCCAGCAGTAGAAGATTTAGCATTGAGTCCTCATCTATTGAGGATATGCTTTTATATTAGTATTTAAGTTTAGCAGTAGCTCAGTAGTCGAAGTTAGTTGCGGGCTTATCACATCAAATCCACTTTTTAGATAGATTCAGTTAGAGGCTTTTCAAACTCTATTTTTAGATAGTATTCAGTTTTATAGATGTTGTATTTTATCATGATTTTAGATATTTTGAACCTTATGGCACTTCAGCCTATTTTTTGACATTAATTAGAGTATTACTATTCAGTGCTAACAACAAATATCATTCATTGATTAGCTTATGGTCCTTCAGGGTCATAAGCATTATGTGACGACTCGGAGATAGTCTTGGGTCATTACAATAACTAACCTGAGCCTATATTGGGAAAAGGTAAATACACTTTGGCGAGGCCCCTAAAACTACGGTGGCACTTAGTTTTTAGGGATGTAGGATGCACTGAACCCACACTTCCAAGTTAACGCTAAATCCTACTCCCAACTAAAAGACACTAAAATGCTAACTGGTGCATGCAAAGTTAACTAATAGGCTCAGGTCATTGTATTTTGAAAACAACAATGTATAAATATTCTAAAGTAATTATAAACATCTAAGCTAATGTATTTAATATAAAGTAATACTGGTGAGTTTGTTATAAAATGATAATCTCGATATGGGAATCAAATTATGATTCTAACTTGCTTATTACTTGAAAATTGAATCATGTAACACACATAGGTATCGGGTGTTCATAACCTGCCATCATGAAATGATTTCTAATGTATGATAACACTCTTAAAATAGTAATATAAAGTCATAATTCAGAGATCTAAAACATTGAGCAGTTCAACACATGAGTATTATACATGGATTTAAGTATAGCGATGTACTAAACATAGAAGACTAACAATTTCTGATAAAAACAATGAAATTCCAGACAAAACAGTAAACCTGTAGTTTAAACCGTGAATAAGTATAAGGCTTCTGATCTTTAGTCCTTGAAATTATAGGGTAATGCTATGCTTTCAACACATGAGGATTTTGGAATAGTCCCTAACTTAAAACAAGTACATTCAACTAGAAAATCATTTATTCAGGTACAAGGATGAATGATTAACCTTGTTCAAAACCCCAAATACCTTAATTTCTTAAATAAGCTTTCCATCGAGATAAAATTTTCCCAAATCCGAGACCCGGGCGAATAATTATGACCAATTTAGTAAGACAGTGCCATTAGTGCATTACGGAGCTTGCCAAAATGGTTATTGTCAAAAATCAGTGAGCCTCCACAATATTGGTGCCTTGCGCTAAGGCTCAGTTTTAGAATTGTCCTTTTCTAGTGCTCCAACATGATACCATCACGTCGTGATGAGTGTCTCAGTCATAACTAAGACAACAATGCAATTCTACCCTGTCACTCCACCATACAATTTCCCAGTTGGCATTTTCTCATGGACTGGTGTGATAGTGGTGCATCACGCCAGAGGTCCAGATCAAGAAATTTCGTGAAAAATTAAAAGGACGCCTAGGGTTAAAAGATTCCTTTTCCATGATTTTATTCAGCCCAGATGTGGGATTTAATCCATAAAAACATTAAAACCATTAATTATTCACTTTTTCCCCAAAATAAAAAGGTATTTCTCTCTCAACAAAACAAACCCTAGATCTCAAGAATCAAGGTTAATTCCAAGAATTTCTACAAGAACTCATTAAATTAAGTTATGTTAGATGTTCATCCATGGATCCTTATCTTTCATAGAGACCAAGAATCCTTTTTGTCAAAATATAAGATTTATGATTTATTATTTCCATGTTTAAATTAGACTTAATTCATATTCATGAAGTTGTTTAATTTTTAATCCATCATTTAGATTACAAGTTCAAATAATTGATTCTAGTATGTATGGAATTACATGATATTTATAATAAACCCTTCCATTTGCAAGTTGATTATTGTAACCACGCGAACCCTAAGTGCTTACGACTTAGTGGACCAAGTATACTTCTTATGAGTTTGATAAATAGCCTATGAGAATGAAATAATGCCATTATAGCATGCCAACATGTATTCCCCATTCATGTTTAAGCTAATACATTGCAAGTGTTTGATGAAATATCTCTCTGAAATAATTATGACCAAGTGAACATTGTTATATTCTTAAAGATGATGCTTTTCTTTACTTTTTATGCTATCGAGTCCTGGTATATTTTATACCTAATAATTTAGTTGTTTACCTAGAGCCAGTGTCCGTGATAGGATAGTATCAGTCATATTACAATCAGTAGTACTTTCATTTTGTTGAAAAACTCAGTAGAACTCAGTAAGTTACAGAACTTATGAAAACTCAATAAACTTTGTATGTAACGCCCTAATTTTTTAAACTGAAATGCTACACGGTGCTCATGACCTCGAAGGACCACAAGCTAACCCATGACTGATATCTACACTTGTAAACTGCATAATATCTAATAAAATATGCAGAAACATGATATGTAAGGCCATAAGGTTCAATACTGATACATATCTGAAAAACATGGTATAACAATACCAAAAAGAAACATAAATACTAAAGTCTAAACATGCAAGCTGAAATCTAGTTCAAAAGCCTCTAACTGAACTGAATAAAGAGTTGAAGGAACATGTCTCCAACTAACACCATAAACTGAAAAACTAATCTAAAATACTATAATAAAGTAATTATAATATTGTCCTCGAATGAGGAGAAGTACTAACTACTGAATTATACAATGCTACTACTAATCTGAAACTCGAGCCTCTGTACCTATCGTGTCAAATAAAACACCATAGCGCAAATATGTCAGTACGACTGAATATACTGAGTATACGAGCGAGGTAGGCTGCAAAGGGTTTTATATGCATGAACAATGCTGACTGATATGAACGTGAGAATACATATATATACATAACTGCAACTAAACTCATGGTGATATTGACTACTAAGTCTGAATACAGACAACATGAGTTTACTAATGCTGAGATACTGAATGACTGAGTTTACTGATATTGAGATACTGAATGACTAAGTTACTGATATTGATATGTAATTTAGTAATAAGCGAGGAATTGATACTGTATTACTAAATATTGGGAGACTGATACTATATTATTGATAAAGGAATGATTGTTTCTGATAGTTCTAATTATGAAGAACTAATTTAATTGATCGTATATAATAGTGCTGAAACTGAGCTCTTGATAACATGACTATTGAGTATGAATACTGATGACATGTATTTACTGATAACATATCATGAATGATAACTGAATTTTGATAACTGCTATATCTGAGAACATGAGTTCTGATAACTGATAGCATGAATAACTGTATCTGGCAGTCCTAAATCTGATGGAACTAGGTGCGTTTCGTATTGTATCTGAGTTGACTATATTTAACAGTCCTGATATCCTGAAGAACTATCTGAGTTCTTTTACTAAGACTGATAGTGAAACTGTGGGAATTATTTATCTAATTGACATGCCCCAAATACGCTATAAAAGCTAAGCTGGGGTCCAATCTCTTCCCTGATTGGAAGGTTGTCAATACCGTTCCACTAGTAAGGACAAGCTGTAAGTGACCCTCATCTGGCAGGTACTCTAATGAGAACGGTGGGAACCCTTATCTGATAGGGTAAGCCACCTTATGTATCTTCAACTGATAGGTATTGATGTCTCAACCTATCCTGGCTACAGAGTTCTGGAATGCAAGGACTGCTTCTAAGAATCACACCCTTCACTGATAGGTATGTTCCCATCCTTGGGTTTGCTCGATGATGAATCCTACTACAAACTGAATGACACTGAACTAATTATACAAAATTGATTTCCTAGTTCATACTAGAATTAACTGAACTATTACTAATTGTTTTATTTAACTGAACTAAACATGGACTGAGTTTATTGAGTTTCAATGACTAGTGAAACACTACTGAATTATATTAACTGACTAAATGCTACTGAGTTCTATTATCTGACTGAGTTTACTAATTTTTGAACTTAATAGTGAATTAAATTGTACTGATACTGAGATTTATTGAATTCCATAGACTAACGGAATATTACAGAGATTACATAGATTACTGAGTACTGAGTAAAACTGAACTGATACTGCCTTTACATGATTTTTCTGAGTCATGAGACTGATTGAAGTGTACTGAACATAGCTTGACTGTGAGTATCATAAAAACATGACATGGATCTAGGCACGCAACTATATTTTTTGGGTACAAGTACCCTCAGGACTTGATAGAAGGAAACTGACACTTCTTGACATTCTTGAATATATGATCAATATCATCCATTCATAATAAAATAAGTTGGGGATTTCTTGAAGTACATGGTTAACATAATCTTGTTCATGGCAGGAATGTATAAAATCAAGATCATAATTTCATACTCTAACATCATGACATTCCAACAACATATTCATTATACAAAAATAGCATGTAAGCCATACAAGCATGAAGTCAATGGCATGAATTCACTTTTTAGGCCATATTAATCCACCCTACATGTTTCTTGTTTCTCTTAAATATTTAATCAAACACCTTTCATGCATAGCTTAGGCATAGGTGAAATCATAAAATTTTCACAAAGTATAAATCACCAAATTCATTGACTTCAACTAATATTTCAACATAGTTTCATGATTTCACATAAAGATCCCAACTTAGGAATCATTTAACACCAATAACATAATCATCAACGTTGAACTTGCTATTTCAAGAACTCATCATAAAGTTCATATGAATAATATTACAAAATAAATTAGTTTTCATGATTCTTGAGATAACTCTTGGAATTAAAAACTCAATTTAACATCATCAACATGAACATAATAATCTCACCACTAAATATTCATGATACATAACTTAAAACTTGATTCTTGAGCTCCATGGATGAACACTATGCATACCTTAGTCCTTCATTTTACGAAGATCGACGGAGTGAATTTCTTGAAATTAAATCCCTAATTACAAACCCTCTTCTTGATAAATTTTGAGAGAAATCAAGCATATGTTGCTAAATTATGATGAATCTCGTGTTTGTGTGTATATATATAGAGGTAGGAAAGACTAAAATACCCTTGGAGAAAGAGAAAAAGATACAGTTGTCCTCTGTTATTTTCAGGTTGGTAGGTTGAAGTAAATAGATCATAACTTTTTACTCCAATGTTCAAATTGGATGAAAAATATTGTATTGGAAAGAATACTCAAAGATCTTTCTATTTATATATAGCAGCTCTCACAATTAATTATATGTAGGAAGTTATGATAGTTTGAAGTTGACTAAAATTTTTAGCCTGAAATGCTCCCGGAATGTGGGAGCATTTGAAACCAGTGAGTTAGCCACTAAAATGCGTTCAAAATGCACCCGGAATATGTCCAATATGTACTAGGGACTTTTCCCATCACAACGCAACTTGAAAATATAAAAAGGAAGGTCGGGAAGGTCATCAAATAAATCTCCGAAGTTAGGATGTCTAAAATGAGAGTAAGTGTTGAACTTGAACACTAAGCAAAAAAAAATTTCTAAGTGTTGGAATATCTCATGGATCTTTACGAGCTGAATTTGACATGCAATTTTTACGAGGTCTTACAATTTGTCCCCCATGGGAATATTCATCCTCGAGTGAGATTGACTAGGAGGGTAGAAAAGACAACTGACGTTAGTACTAAGCATGAGTGACTGAATATGATTTTATGGATGACATGACTGACAAGCTGAATATATCATACTAAACATGCATATCTGATGGATGCGTAACTAATTTATGAATGAAGGACTGAGTATTCTGATGAACTAAGTTTTCTCAAAATGAGAATGCATATCTGATTCATAACTGATAAGCTGAGTCCATGCATTTCTGATGCATGATTATATGACTGACGTGATACATAAATACATGACAGAAAATATTTATAAGCTGACCACACGTATCTGATGCGTGAATACATGACTAAACTGACTCATGAACATACGGCTGAACATGCAATGGTAATGGTACCACGTTTTGTACTGAAATCTAAACATGAGGATAAGTAAGATCAAGGAAAATTGTTACGTTGAACTAAAAATACTGATGATTCTAAGATTAATCACTCAATATGCATGATAAAAAACATGAGAACATAACTGAGTCTGGAACATGATACATGAGTTGAACTGAGATTGTAATTTGTGACATGGACATAGTATCATGGGCTAAACTGAGCCATTAAGAACATAGATTACGACTAAAATTTGGAGTAGAGGGTCAACTTATAAGTAACCCTTCCTCCAGTTAGGTTCATCTAGAGAAAAGAAAGTGGCATGTTCAAATCACATAAGGTCGGGGGATATTGGGTATCTCCCTCTTGGGACTCTAGGTCCCTTGAAGAATACTGACTTAGCTGAGGTACTGAGGAAAACTAAGGCGGTGTACAAGGCACTTATGAAAAAAATTGTGACTTAATAGTTGGGATCTGAAATTGAGACATAATACATGAACTTAGCTGATTACGAGTGCATAAATATACTAACTTATCTGATTAACTAAATAAGTGGTAACTGAACACTGGGTATGCAAGACTAAATTGTACTTAGTTTGAATAGCTACACTGAGACCATAGAATATTATGCATACGAGAAGGGACTGACTGACTAACATGAGGTAGCTGAGCATGGATTTGCCGAAAAGGTTTGAACTGAGGATATAAAAGACGTGGTATGAATTTATCTAATCTGTAGAGGCGTAGCATGATTCAGGAAAGCTGAGAATACTATAAAGCATGATATGTGTACATGAGTCATGAGCTGCATGGCCTAAGTTTTGAGTTTTTTTATATACGTGAGACATGATTGGTGACACTGAGTGATTTAGATATAACTCCCTATGCTAGGAATTGAAAGCGCACATGATTCTATGAAAATCATGTGAACATAAGCTGTGTTCATCGAATTGATTCGTACTGCGAGGTAAACTGAGATCCTTTATATTGGCAACTAAAACAGTAAATGATTTATGGAAAAGTGCATGATCGTGGTTAGTGACCACAGAGTTGATATGTAAGACCTAAGTGGATTTCGTGATTGATAAAGTACAAATCTTTGTACTAAGAAAAGAATGGGTTGGGAATTGTTTTCCCTTACTGATTTTCTACACATACTGGCACTACTACTAGAATCTAAGAGTCTGACTTGGTCACTTGGTCTATCATCACATACTTATACTCTTTTCGAAACCTGCCCATCCTACTAAACAAATCAGCTTCCTTTGTTTCCTTATATACTACTAATATCACGTCTACATCTTCATGCTTAATTTCAAGTAAATAAACTTAAATTCTAGCTTACATTGTTCAAGCCTCCTGATTTACCTTGGTATAACTATCCCAATGAATACATAATCTAATCAGACTAGATAATACTATCCTAACTCATCTACTACTAAACTCTTTGGTCCATGCTTAAAATTCTACGTCTACACTGTCATAGGATTCTGAGAAAGGATCTAATGGCATATCAAAAATTGGATTTGAGTTTACAAAGGAGTTCTCATTATCATAAATAAAATCTGTACAACTTTGGAACATGACTGAACTGAGGGGATATTGTCTGAGCATGTGGCAAATCCCATAACTGTCTCCAGGGACTGAATGAGAAAGACCTATCTTTAGGACTTGAGCTTCACTGTATCTGTTACCTTAGAGAAAGTTGCTATAACACGATCTTGAGACATGAAAAAAGGGAAATTGTTCCTAAAATATCTCATAGCCTCCTGCACATAAGTTTGGTGCACAACACGCCCATGTACAAGACTCTACTTAATACAGCTTTCAGACTTCCTAGGACACTGTTGAATCTTACGCTCTGATACGAAGTTTGTAACAACCCAATTTTCTGAACCGAAATGCTACACGATGCTTATGACCTCGAAGGACCACAAGCTAACCCATGATTGATATTTTTACCTGTAAACTACATAATATCTCATAAAATATATGGAAACATAAACTGTAAGGCCATAAGGTTCAATACTGATACATATCTGAAAAACATAGTATAACAATACCAAAAAGATACATAAATACTAAAGTCTGAACATCTAATCTGACATCTAGTCCAAAAGCCTCTAACTAAACTAAATAAGGAGTTGAGGAACATGTCTCCAACTAACTTCATGAACTAAAAATCTAATCTGAAATACTGTTATAAAGTAATAATAATATTGTCCTCGAATGAAGAAAAGCACTGACTGCTGAAATCTGCAATACTACTGTTTCTCTAACACTCGTGCCTCTGTACTTATGGCATCAAATAAAACACCATAGCACGAATACATCAGTACGACTAAATGTATTGAGTATACGAGTGAGGTAGGCTAAATGCAAAGGGTTTTATATGCATAAACAATGCTGACTGGTATGAACATGAGATTACATACATATATACATAACTGCAACTAAAATCATGGTGATACTGACTACTGAGTTTGAATACTGACAACATGAGTTTACTGATGGTGAGATACTGAATGACTGAGTTTACTGCTATTGAGATACTAAATGACTGAGTTTACTGATATTGATATGTAATTCACTAATAAGTGAGGAACTGATACTTTATTCTAAATACTGAGAGACTGATACTATATTACTAGTAAAAGAATGATTGTTTTTGATAGTTCTGATTATGAAAAATTGATTTAATTAATCGTACATAACAGTCCTGAAACTAAGCTCATGATAACATGACTACCAAGAATGAATACTTAGGACATGTATTTACTGATATCATATTATTAATAATAACTGAGTTCTGATAACTAATACATCTGATAACATGATTTCTAATAACCGATAGCATGAATGACTATATCTAATAGTCCTAAATCTGATGGAACTAGCTGAGTTCCTTCTGTATCTGAGTTGACTGTATCTGACAGTCTTGATATCCTAAAAAACTATCTGAGTTCTTTTACTGAGACTGATACTGAAACAGCGGGAAGTAGTTATCTAACCGACATGCCCCAAATATGCTATAATAGCTAAGCTGGGGTCCAATCTCTACCCTGATTAGAAGGGTGTCAATACCGCACCACAAGTAAGGACAAACTGTGAGTGAGCCTCATCTGATAGGTACTCTAGTGAGAATGGTAGGAACCCTCATCTAACAGGTTAAGCCACCTCATCCACCCTAAACTGATAGTTATTGATGTCTTAACCTTTGCTGGCTACATAGTTCTGGAATACACAGACTGCTTCTAAGAATCACACCCTCTACTAGCAGGTGAGTTCCCATCCTTGGGTTCGCTCGGTGCTAAATCCTACTCCCAACTGAATGACACTGAACTGATTATACTTAACTAATTTCCTCTTTCATACTATAATTAACTAAACTATTACTGATTGTTCTATTTAAATAAACTGAACATGGACTGAGTTTATTGCGTTCTGATGACTAGCGAAACACTACTGAATTCTGTTAACTGACTAAATGCTACTGAGTTCTGTTATCTAACTTAGTTTAATTATGTTTGAAATAAATACTAAACTAAATTGTACTGATATAGAGATTTACTGAATTCCATACACTGACGGAATATTACTAAGATTACGTAGATTACTGAGTACTGAGTAAAACTGAACTGATACTGTCATTAAATGAGTTTTCCTAAGTCATGATACTGACGGAAGACTACTGACCATGGCTTGACTGAGATTATCATGAAAACATGATATGGCTCTAGGCACACAGCTATATTTTTTGGGTACAAATACCCCCAGGACTCGATAGAAGAAAACTGATACTTTTTCACATTCTTGAATACATGATTAATATCAAACATACATAATAAAATAAGTTGGAGATTTCATGAAGTAAATGGTTAACATAATCTTATTCATGGTAGGGATGTATATAATCAAGATCATAATTTTATACTGTAACATCATGACATTCCAACAACGTATTCATTGTACAACAATAGCATGTAATCCATTAAAGCATGAGGTCAATGGCATAAATTCACCTTTTAGGCCATATTAATCCATACTACATGTTTCTTCTTTCTCTTAAACATTTAATCAAACACCTTTCATGAATAGCTTAGGCATAGGTGAAATCATAAAATTTTCACAAAGTATAAATCACCAAATTCATGGACTTCAACTTATATTTCAACATAGTTTCATGATTTCACATAAAGATCCCAACTTGGAAATCATTCAACACCAACAACATGATCATCAACGTCCAACTAGTAATTTCAAGAACTCAACATAAAGTTCATATGAATAATATTACAAAATAAATTAGTTGTCATGATTCTTGAGATAACTCATGGAATTAAAAACTCAATTTAACAT